>NC_091227.1:9951305-10006080 GCF_040958095.1 Procambarus clarkii
ACACCGGTCCTGAGGTGAGGCTACAACTGTGACCTCAACACTCCTGCAACACCGGTCCTGAGGTGAGGCTACAACTGTGACCTCAACACTCCTGCAACACCGGTCCTGAGGTGAGGCCTACAACTGTGACCTCAACACTCCTGGCAACCGGTCACCGTCCTGAGGGTGAGGCTACAACTGTGACCTCAACAACTCCTGCATCACCGGTCCTGAGGTGAGGCTACAACCTGTGACCTCAAGCACTCCTGCATCACCGGTCCTGAGGTGGAGGCTAACAACTGTGGACCTCAACACTCCTGCAATCACCGGTCCTGAGGTGAGGCTACAACTGTGACCTCAACACCTGCATCACCGGTCCTGAGTTGAGGCTACAACTGTGACCTCACACTCTGCAAACCGGTCCTGAGGTGAGGCTACAACTGTGACCTACAACACTCCTGCATCACGGTCCTGAGGTGAGGCTACAACTGTGACCTCAACACTCCTGCAAATCACCGGTCCTGAGGTGAGGCCTACAACTGTGGACCTCAACACTCCTGCTACACCGTCCTGAGGTGATGGCTTACAACTGTGACCATCAACACTCCTGCAATCACCGGTCCTGAGGTGAGGCTACAATGTACCTCACACTCCTGGCAACACGGGCCGGAGGGGGATGTAACAACTGATGACCTCAACACGCCTGCGAACACCGGTCGCTGAGGGTGAGGCCTACCAACTGTGACCTCAACACTCCTGCAACACCGGTCCTGAGGTGAGGCTACAACTGTGACCTCAACACTCCTGCAATCACCGGTCCTGAGGTGAGGCTACAACTGTGACCTCAACACTCCTGCATCACCGTCCTGAGGTGAGGCTACAACTGTGACCTCAACACTCCTGCAACACCGGTCCTGAGGTGAGGCTACAACTGTGACCTCAAACTCCTGCAACACCGGTCCTGAGGGTGAGGCTACAAACTGTGACCTCAACAACTCCTGCAATCACCGGTCCTGAGGTGAGGCTACAACTGTGACCTCAACACTCCTGCATCACCGTCTGATGTGAGGTTTACAACTTGGTACTGAAGGGAGGTGAGGCTACAACTGTGACCTCAACACTCTGCAACACCGGTCCTGAGGTGAGGCTACAACTGTGACCTCAACACTCCCTGCTCAACACCGGTCCTGAGGTGAGGCTACAACTGTGACCTCAACACTCCTGCTCACCGGTCCTGAGGTGAGGCTACAACTGTGACCTCAACACTCTGCATCACCGGTCCTGAGGTGAGGCTACAACTGTGACCTCAACACTCCTGCAACACCGGTCCTGAGGTGAGGCTACAACTGTGACCTCAACACTCCTGCAACACCGGTCCTGAGGTGAGGCTACAACTGTGACCTCAACACTCCTGCATCACCGGTCCTGAGGTGAGGCTACAACTGTGACCTCAACACTCCTGCAATCACCGGTCCTGAGGTGAGGCTACAACTGTGACCTCAACACTCCTGCAACACCGGTCCTGAGGTGAGGCTACAACTGTGACCTCAACACTCCTGCAATCACCGGTCCTGAGGTGAGGCTACAACTGTGACCTCAACACTCCTGCAACACCGGTCCTGAGGTGAGGCTACAACTGTGACCTCAACACTCCTGCAATCACCGGTCCTGAGGTGAGGCTACAACTGTGACCTCAACACTCCTGCATCACCGGTCCTGAGGTGAGGCTACAACTGTGACCTCAACACTCCTGCAATCACCGGTCCTGAGGTGAGGCTACAACTGTGACCTCAACACTCCTGCAATCACCGGTCCTGAGGTGAGGCTACAACTGTGACCTCAACACTCCTGCAACACCGGTCCTGAGGTGAGGCTACAACTGTGACCTCAACACTCCTGCAACACCGGTCCTGAGGTGAGGCTACAACTGTGACCTCAACACTCCTGCATCACCGGTCCTGAGGTGAGGCTACAACTGTGACCTCAACACTCCTGCATCACCGGTCCTGAGGTGAGGCTACAACTGTGACCTCAACACTCCTGCATCACCGGTCCTGAGGTGAGGCTACAACTGTGACCTCAACACTCCTGCATCACCGGTCCTGAGGTGAGGCTACAACTGTGACCTCAACACTCCTGCATCACCGGTCCTGAGGTGAGGCTACAACTGTGACCTCAACACTCCTGCATCACCGGTCCTGAGGTGAGGCTACAACTGTGACCTCAACACTCCTGCATCACCGGTCCTGAGGTGAGGCTACAACTGTGACCTCAACACTCCTGCATCACCGGTCCTGAGGTGAGGCTACAACTGTGACCTCAACACTCCTGCATCACCGGTCCTGAGGTGAGGCTACAACTGTGACCTCAACACTCCTGCATCACCGGTCCTGAGGTGAGGCTACAACTGTGACCTCAACACTCCTGCATCACCGGTCCTGAGGTGAGGCTACAACTGTGACCTCAACACTCCTGCATCACCGGTCCTGAGGTGAGGCTACAACTGTGACCTCAACACTCCTGCATCACCGGTCCTGAGGTGAGGCTACAACTGTGACCTCAACACTCCTGCAACACCGGTCCTGAGGTGAGGCTACAACTGTGACCTCAACACTCCTGCATCACCGGTCCTGAGGTGAGGCTACAACTGTGACCTCAACACTCCTGCATCACCGGTCCTGAGGTGAGGCTACAACTGTGACCTCAACACTCCTGCATCACCGGTCCTGAGGTGAGGCTACAACTGTGACCTCAACACTCCTGCATCACCGGTCCTGAGGTGAGGCTACAACTGTGACCTCAACACTCCTGCAACACCGGTCCTGAGGTGAGGCTACAACTGTGACCTCAACACTCCTGCAATCACCGGTCCTGAGGTGAGGCTACAACTGTGACCTCAACACTCCTGCAACACCGGTCCTGAGGTGAGGCTACAACTGTGACCTCAACACTCCTGCAATCACCGGTCCTGAGGTGAGGCTACAACTGTGACCTCAACACTCCTGCAATCACCGTCCTGAGGTGAGGCTACAACTGTGACCTCAACACTCCTGCATCACCGGTCCTGAGGTGAGGCTACAACTGTGACCTCAACACTCCTGCAACACCGGTCCTGAGGTGAGGCTACAACTGTGACCTCAACACTCCTGCAATCACCGGTCCTGAGGTGAGGCTACAACTGTGACCTAAACACTCCTGCAACACCGGTCCTGAGGTGAGGCTACAACTGTGACCTCAACACTCCTGCAATCACCGGTTCCTGAGGTAGGCTACAACTGTGACCTCAACACATCCTGCAACACCGTCCTGAGGTGAGGCTACAACTGTGAACCTCAACACTCCTGCATCACCGGTCCCTGAGGTGAGGCTACAACTGTGACCTCAACACTCCTGCAACACCGGTCCTGAGGTGAGGCTACAACTGTGACCTCAACACTCCTGCAACACCGGTCCTGAGGTGAGGCTACAACTGTGACCTCAACACTCCTGCAACACCGGTCCTGAGGTGAGGCTACAACTGTGACCTCAACACTCCTGCATCACCGGTCCTGAGGTGAGGCTACAACTGTGACCTCAACACTCCTGCATCACCGGTCCTGAGGTGAGGCTACAACTGTGACCTCAACACTCCTGCATCACCGGTCCTGAGGTCGAGGCTACAACTGTGACCTCAACACTCCTGCAACACCGGTCCTGAGGTGAGGCTACAACTGTGACCTCAACACTCCTGCAATCACCGGTCCTGAGGTGAGGCTACAACTGTGACCTCAACACTCCTGCAACACCGGTCCTGAGGTGAGGCTACAACTGTGACCTCAACACTCCTGCAATCACCGGTCCTGAGGTGAGGCTACAACTGTGACCTCAACACTCCTGCAACACCGGTCCTGAGGTGAGGCTACAACTGTGACCTCAACACTCCTGCAACACCGGTCCTGAGGTGAGGCTACAACTGTGACCTCAACACTCCTGCAACACCGGTCCTGAGGTGAGGCTACAACTGTGACCTCAACACTCCTGCAACACCGGTCCTGAGGTGAGGCTACAACTGTGACCTCAACACTCCTGCATCACCGGTCCTGAGGTGAGGCTACAACTGTGACCTCAACACTCCTGCAACACCGGTCCTGAGGTGAGGCTACAACTGTGACCTCAAACTCCTGCAACACCGGTCCTGAGGTGAGGCTACAACTGTGACCTCAACACTCCTGCATCACCGGTCCTGAGGTGAGGCTACAACTGTGACCTCAACACTCCTGCAACACCGGTCCTGAGGTGAGGCTGCAACTGTGACCTCAACACTCCTGCAACACCGGTCCTGAGGTGAGGCTACAACTGTGACCTCAACACTCCTGCATCACCGGTCCTGAGGTGAGGCTACAACTGTGACCTCAACACTCCTGCATCACCGGTCCTGAGGTGAGGCTACAACTGTGACCTCAACACTCCTGCAACACCGGTCCTGAGGTGAGGCTACAACTGTGACCTCAACACTCCTGCAACACCGGTCCTGAGGTGAGGCTACAACTGTGACCTCAACACTCCTGCAACACCGGTCCTGAGGTGAGGCTACAACTGTGACCTCAACACTCCTGCAACACCGGTCCTGAGGTGAGGCTACAACTGTGACCTCAACACTCCTGCATCACCGGTCCTGAGGTGAGGCTACAACTGTGACCTCAACACTCCTGCATCACCGGTCCTGAGGTGAGGCTACAACTGTGACCTCAACACTCCTGCATCACCGGTCCTGAGGTGAGGCTACAACTGTGACCTCAACACTCTTGCATCACCGGTCCTGAGGTGAGGCTACAACTGTGACCTCAACACTCCTGCAACACCGGTCCTGAGGTGAGGCTGCAACTGTGACCTCAACACTCCTGCATCACCGGTCCTGAGGTGAGGCTACAACTGTGACCTCAACACTCCTGCATCACCGGTCCTGAGGTGAGGCTACAACTGTGACCTCAACACTCCTGCATCACCGGTCCTGAGGTGAGGCTACAACTGTGACCTCAACACTCCTGCATCACCGGTCCTGAGGTGAGGCTACAACTGTGACCTCAACACTCCTGCATCACCGGTCCTGAGGTGAGGCTACAACTGTGACCTCAACACTCCTGCATCACCGGTCCTGAGGTGAGGCTACAACTGTGACCTCAACACTCCTGCATCACCGATCCTGAGGTGAGGCTACAACTGTGACCTCAACACTCCTGCAACACCGGTCCTGAGGTGAGGCTACAACTGTGACCTCAACACTCCTGCATCACCGGTCCTGAGGTGAGGCTACAACTGTGACCTCAACACTCCTGCATCACCGGTCCTGAGGTGAGGCTACAACTGTGACCTCAACACTCCTGCATCACCGGTCCTGAGGTGAGGCTACAACTGTGACCTCAACACTCCTGCATCACCGGTCCTGAGGTGAGGCTACAACTGTGACCTCAACACTCCTGCATCACCGGTCCTGAGGTGAGGCTACAACTGTGACCTCAACACTCCTGCATCACCGGTCCTGAGGTGAGGCTACAACTGTGACATCAACACTCCTGCAACACCGGTCCTGAAGTGAGGCTACAACTGTGACCTCAACACTCCTGCATCACCGGTCCTGAGGTGAGGCTACAACTGTGACCTCAACACTCCTGCATCACCGGTCCTGAGGTGAGGCTACAACTGTGACCTCAACACTCCTGCATCACCGGTCCTGAGGTGAGGCTACAACTGTGACCTCAACACTCCTGCATCACCGGTCCTGAGGTGAGGCTACAACTGTGACCTCAACACTCCTGCATCACCGGTCCTGAGGTGAGGCTACAACTGTGACCTCAACACTCCTGCATCACCGGTCCTGAGGTGAGGCTACAACTGTGACCTCAACACTCCTGCATCACCGGTCCTGAGGTGAGGCTACAACTGTGACCTCAACACTCCTGCATCACCGGTCCTGAGGTGAGGCTACAACTGTGACCTCAACACTCCTGCAACACCGGTCCTGAGGTCAGGCTGCAACTGTGACCTCAACACTCCTGCATCACCGGTCCTGAGGTCAGGCTGCAACTGTGACCTCAACACTCCTGCAACACCGGTCCTGAGGTGAGGCTACAACTGTGACCTCAACACTCCTGCATCACCGGTCCTGAGGTCAGGCTGCAACTGTGACCTCAACACTCCTGCAACACCGGTCCTGAGGTCAGGCTACAACTGTGACCTCAACACTCCTGCATCACCGGTCCTGAGGTCAGGCTGCAACTGTGACCTCAACACTCCTGCAACACCGGTCCTGAGGTGAGGCTACAACTGTGACCTCAACACTCCTGCATCACCGGTCCTGAGGTCAGGCTGCAACTGTGACCTCAACACTCCTGCAACACCGGTCCTGAGGTGAGGCTACAACTGTGACCTCAACACTCCTGCAACACCGGTCCTGAGGTCAGGCTGCAACTGTGACCTCAACACTCCTGCATCACCGGTCCTGAGGTCAGGCTGCAACTGTGACCTCAACACTCCTGCAACACCGGTCCTGAGGTCAGGCTGCAACTGTGACCTCAACACTCCTGCATCACCGGTCCTGAGGTCAGGCTGCAACTGTGACCTCAACACTCCTGCAACACCGGTCCTGAGGTCAGGCTGCAACTGTGACCTCAACACTCCTGCATCACCGGTCCTGAGGTCAGGCTGCAACTGTGACCTCAACACTCCTGCATCACCGGTCCTGAGGTCAGGCTGCAACTGTGACCTCAACACTCCTGCAACACCGGTCCTGAGGTCAGGCTGCAACTGTGACCTCAACACTCCTGCAACACCGGTCCTGAGGTGAGGCTACAACTGTGACCTCAACACTCCTGCAACACCGGTCCTGAGGTGAGGCTACAACTGTGACCTCAACACTCCTGCAACACCGGTCCTGAGGTCAGGCTGCAACTGTGACCTCAACACTCCTGCATCACCGGTCCTAAGGTCAGGCTGCAACTGTGACCTCAACACTCCTGCAACACCGGTCCTGAGGTCAGGCTGCAACTGTGACCTCAACACTCCTGCATCACCGGTCCTGAGGTCAGGCTGCAACTGTGACCTCAACACTCCTGCAACACCGGTCCTGAGGTCAGGCTGCAACTGTGACCTCAACACTCCTGCATCACCGGTCCTGAGGTCAGGCTGCAACTGTGACCTCAACACTCCTGCATCACCGGTCCTGAGGTCAGGCTGCAACTGTGACCTCAACACTCCTGCAACACCGGTCCTGAGGTCAGGCTGCAACTGTGACCTCAACACTCCTGCAACACCGGTCCTGAGGTGAGGCTACAACTGTGACCTCAACACTCCTGCAACACCGGTCCTGAGGTGAGGCTACAACTGTGACCTCAAGACTCCTGCAACACCGGTCCTGAGGTCAGGCTGCAACTGTGACCTCAACACTCCTGCAACACCGGTCCTGAGGTGAGGCTACAACTGTGACCTCAACACTCCTGCAACACCGGTCCTGAGGTGAGGCTACAACTGTGACCTCAACACTCCTGCAACACCGGTCCTGAGGTGAGGCTACAACTGTGACCTCAACACTCCTGCAACACCGGTCCTGAGGTGAGGCTACAACTGTGACCTCAACACTCCTGCATCACCGGTCCTGAGGTGAGGCTACAACTGTGACCTCAACACTCCTGCAACACCGGTCCTGAGGTCAGGCTGCAACTGTGACCTCAACACTCCTGCAACACCGGTCCTGAGGTGAGGCTACAACTGTGACCTCAACACTCCTGCAACACCGGTCCTGAGGTCAGGCTGCAACTGTGACCTCAACACTCCTGCAACACCGGTCCTGAGGTGAGGCTACAACTGTGACCTCAACACTCCTGCAACACCGGTCCTGAGGTGAGGCTGCAACTGTGACCTCAACACTCCTGCAACACCGGTCCTGAGGTGAGGCTGCAACTGTGACCTCAACACTCCTGCAACACCGGTCCTGAGGTGAGGCTACAACTGTGACCTCAACACTCCTGCAACACCGGTCAACCATCCGGCTGCCACACTAGAGCTAGTGGGAGTCACATATAAAGAACTGTGGATACCATCAGACGCCTAACATACTCATGTAATTACTCACAGAAATCACAATAGCGTGATGCATCAAGTGAACAAATCCACAAGGGCCGTGACGAGGGTTCGAACTTACATCCGAGAGGATCCCAGACGCGCCTTAATCGACTGTGCTACAACATGGTAAAAAGAATTATAACCGGGAGTTCCACTTGACCTCACACGGATCCTGCAGCCTCTCCGAGACACAAACCAGGGTTTTACACAATTCCCCCATGCACCCAATCTCTATCAATAATCTATTCTACTTCTTCGCCCTTAAACAAGGTCAAGTGAAACTCCCGGTTGTAATTCTTTTACCCATGTCGTAGCACAGTCGATTAAGGCGCGTCTACTATCCTCTCGGACGTAGGTTCGAACCCCGTCACGGCCCTTGTGGATTTGTTCATTTAAACTCGTGTAAGTTCAGTAGCATTCATGATTGTGACACTGGTGGTGGTAATTCGAATTAATGAACCACTTTGAACTGTAATTAACGATTCTGAACCATTTTCCTGTCATTTGACCCAATTAACAGTTTGACGGTATTCGAACTAATGAATCAATTTGTAGATATTTGAACTAATTAACCATTTCCAGGATATCAAATTTAAAACATATACGAATAATTTGTTGTTTGCCCACAACACTGTCCAGTGAAGGATCGACTGGGCACGACCCCCATTACCTAACATTACCAGGCTTAACTACACAACAAGGGCACACTTCCCAGGTTTATTAAAACCTTATGTGAAGGGTCAGCAGTCAAGGTCATGCTTGGAGCCCCCCCCCCCCTGTAGCACCTTGCTGGAGGTCCACTGCTGTGTGTCAGTATGTATACCATGTGTTCTGCTGCTGTGTGTGTCAGTATGTATACCATGTGTTCTGCTGCTGTGTGTGTCAGTATGTATACCATGTGTTCTGATGCTGTGTATGTATACCATGTGTTCTGATGCTGTATATGTATACCATGTGTTCTGATGCTGTGTATGTATACCATGTGTCCTGATGCTGTGTGTGTCTGTGTGTACCATGTGTTCTGATGCTGTGTGTCAGTATGTATACCATGTGTTCTGCTGCTGTGTGTGTCAGTATGCATACCATGTGTTCTGCTCCTATGTGTCTTACTATGTATACCATGCGTGCTGCTGTGTCTCACTATGTATGCCATGTGTGCTGCTGTGTCTCACTATGTATGCCATGTGTGCTGCTGTGTCTCACTATGTATACCATGTGTTCTGCTGTGTCTCACTATGTATACCACGTGTTCTGCTGTGTCTCACTATGTATACCACGTGTTCTGC
This sequence comes from Procambarus clarkii, assembly GCF_040958095.1. Lineage (NCBI taxonomy): Eukaryota > Metazoa > Arthropoda > Malacostraca > Decapoda > Cambaridae > Procambarus > Procambarus clarkii. The sequence continues at coordinate 9,960,668 of NC_091227.1, forward strand.
TGTGTCTCACTATGTATACCACGTGTTCTGCTGTGTCTCACTATGTATACCACGTGTTCTGCTGTGTCTCACTATGTATACCACGTGTTCTACTGTGTCTCACTATGTATACCACGTGTTCTGCTGTGTCTCACTATGTATACCACGTGTTCTGCTGTGTCTCACTATGTATACCACGTGTTCTGCTGTGTCTCACTATGTATACCACGTGTTCTGCTGTGTCTCACTATGTATACCATGTGTTCTGCTGTGTCTCACTATGTATACCATGTGTTCTGCTGTGTCTCACTATGTATACCATGTGTTCTGCTGTGTCTCACTATGTATACCATGTGTTCTGCTGTGGTGTCTCACTATGTATACCATGTGTTCTGCTGTGTCTCACTATGTATACCACGTGTTCTGCTGTGGTGTCTCACTATGTATACCATGTGTTCTGCTGTGTCTCACTATGTATACCATGTGTTCTGCTGTGTCTCACTATGTATACCATGTGTTCTGCTGTGTCTCACTATGTATACCATGTGTTCTGCTGTGGTGTCTCACTATGTATACCATGTGTTCTGCTGTGTCTCACTATGTATACCACGTGTTCTGCTGTGGTGTCTCACTATGTATACCATGTGTTCTGCTGTGTCTCACTATGTATACCATGTGTTCTGCTGTGTCTCACTATGTATACCATGTGTTCTGCTGTGTCTCACTATGTATACCATGTGTTCTGCTGTGTCTCACTATGTATACCATGTGTTCTGCTGTGTCTCACTATGTATACCATGTGTTCTGCTGTGGTGTCTCACTATGTATACCACGTGTTCTGCTGTGTCTCACTATGTATACCACGTGTTCTGCTGTGGTGTCTCACTATGTATACCATGTGTTCTGCTGTGTCTCACTATGTATACCATGTGTTCTGCTGTGGTGTCTCACTATGTATACCACGTGTTCTGCTGTGTCTCACTATGTATACCACGTGTTCTGCTGTGTCTCACTATGTATACCATGTGTTCTGCTGTGGTGTCTCACTATGTATACCACGTGTTCTGCTGTGTCTCACTATGTATACCATGTGTTCTGCTGTGTCTCACTATGTATACCATGTGTTCTGCTGTGTCTCACTATGTATACCATGTGTTCTGCTGTGGTGTCTCACTATGTATACCACGTGTTCTGCTGTGTCTCACTATGTATACCATGTGTTCTGCTGTGGTGTCTCACTATGTATACCACGTGTTCTGCTGTGTCTCACTATGTATACCATGTGTTCTGCTGTGTCTCACTATGTATACCATGTGTTCTGCTGTGGTGTCTCACTATGTATACCACGTGTTCTGCTGTGTCTCACTATGTATACCACGTGTTCTGCTGTGGTGTCTCACTATGTATACCATGTGTTCTGCTGTGGTGTCTCACTATGTATACCACGTGTTCTGCTGTGTCTCACTATGTATACCATGTGCTCTGCTGTGGTGTCTCACTATGTATACCATGTGTTCTGCTGTGGTGTCTCACTATGTATACCACGTGTTCTGCTGTGTCTCACTATGTATACCACGTGTTCTGCTGTGTCTCACTATGTATACCACGTGTTCTGCTGTGTCTCACTATGTATACCACGTGTTCTGCTGTGTCTCACTATGTATACCACGTGTTCTGCTGTGTCTCACTATGTATACCATGTGTTCCGCTCCAAAATATAACCCCCAGTCATCTCGCTATTGTTGACCACAGTGAACACCTGGCAACACAGTGAACACCTGGCAACACAGTGAACACCTGGCAACACAGTGAACACCTGGCAACACAGTGAACACCTGGCAACACAGTGAACACCTGGCAACACAGTGAACACCTGGCAACACAGTGAACACCTGGCAACACTACCATTATATTTATATTAAAACTTGTATATTGTTTTTAATTCAATACATAAATTTACTTAATAATAATTTACATAAATTTAAACTTGATACATAAATTTAAGTTGTCAGCTGTAGCGGGAAACATTCAACATACATTGTATGTTGTATTCAACATACATTGTATTCAACATACATTGTATTCAACATACATACATTGTACATTGTACACAACATTGTACACAACATTGTACACAACATTGTACACAACATTGTACACAACATTGTATACATTGTACACAACATACATTGTATTCAACATACATTGTATGTACAACATACAAAATATCAACATACATTGTACTTTACATATATATGTACTGCAAGCTACATAATGAGAGGAACATATGTGGCGCGTCTCCCACCACAGCATCAAAGACACATACATCTAACACTTTATGTAGGGCATACGTAAATCTGTGTATCTATGTATTTACGTACGTAGGTTAGCTTAGCATTTTAAAAGCACCGAATCACCTTCTGTGGTTGAGTGTTCAATAAACCCTTGAACTGTATGTTTAACACATCTCTAACCCTGTCCATGGAGGACAGAAGGAAATGTATATATGCTGGTTAGCATTGTAAATGTCTGGCCACGTCTGTGGTAGAAAATAATAATAATAATAATAAACACAGCATCCTGGATGCTTAACAATAAATAAAAGAATAAAACCTTGATAATAACGAGCTCAACACACTACGAATTTTAACTTTACATAAAATATATTGGTAATTTTTTTGGTTAAAATATTGCAACGATTTATTTTCTTAGAAATCACTTTGAGGATATTTCGACCTAATGAGTCTTTTGGCGGTGTTCAGTCTAACGACCTTGTTAGTATTGTTAATATTAATTGCCTGTTGCCTTGTTAATATTGCCTGTAACTTCACAAACTGCAGAAGGAAACTTGAAAAGGTATAGCAGTAGTGATGAGAGGTTCGGAACTGCGTGGAACAAGGAGCAAAGATTCAAGAAACTGGGCGAAACGACGTGAGACATCTCCCGTCACGCAGGGTGCAGCCGCACCTCCACAGATCTCCAGTATCATCTATTGATACTGGTAATGACTCAAAATGACCACCACTTACGGGTTATTCATGCCCGTGCCACCTTTTGGGTGGCTTAATCTTTATCAATCTGGGCGAAACGACGCTAGACATAGAGGGGAGAGAGGAAAGGTGTTAAGACAGATGAGAGACTTAGTTTGAGTTACGTGGAGGAACTGTCCAAGGGGCCAAGGATGGACACTAGAGACAAACAAGAGACTTACACATGCAAGGAAATATTACTTTAGCTTAAGTGTTTCAGGGAAACCGAATGAATTAGACGAATAGGAAGCAGAAGTCAACACCATCAACAACATGGACATCAGATATGATTACAGAGACGTCCCCTCGGATGTCACTGAACAATCGACAGCAGGAAAGCCTGAACAAAGAGCTTAAGTTCGATCCTGCAGACACAAATAAGTTAGCACACACAAAACAAAAGCAGGGTCCAAGAACTGAGGCTCGATCCTACAGGTATAAGAAAAAACACAATACCAAATAAATTCGTGTACAACTTCAGTTGTCCCCCCATAAAATACCAGGAAGGCGCGCATGCAAATTATTTAGATTAGCGCAACAGAGCTTCCAGTTGGTGTTCCCCGGGCGGGACAGGCGGCGGTGACGGCCACGTCTGGGAGACTGACACACACGCGTCTCAATACGTAATGATCACCTACTCACCCCGGGGACCCCGGGGGGCTAAAAAGAAATTGTAAAACATGTGAAGCAGACAAGGCGCGGACATGTCCGCAGGAAGTTTAGATGGGATGAATTGGTTGACTCCGTAACTTGTAGTAAACTTGTAGATCAACTAGTAAAAGCTGCACAATCAATCGTTCCTGAACCTGGCGGCACAATCCTGTGCACAATCAATCAACCTGTGCAACCTGTGCACAATCAATCAACCTGTGCAACCTGTGCACAATCAATCGTTCCTGAACCTGGCATCATATATCACCCAATTGCACGAAAAGAAACCCCTAAAATCTACTTTGTAGCAAAATAGAAAATAATATGGCCTTCAACACACTCTGGAACCATACAAATTCCTGAGAACTCGGAAGCACAGACATAAAAATAGGAATAAAAACACCCACACTAAGACTGGGACAACTAAGTTCAAGTATGTTTATTGAGACAAGAAAAAATACATCACAAAGGGGTAGAGTAGCTTGGGACAAGTAAACTAGCAACACGGCTATAAATACAGAACATTTATTTATTTATTTATATATATACAAGAAGGTACATTGGGATTGTGAGGCTGCATATAGACATGCAATGCCATGTTCCAGACACAACAGAACAATACCTCCTGCACTGTTCCAGACATCATAGTGCCAGAATTAATTTCAAACAATACTTACCACCCCTCAAAGTTCCTTTTAATATCGCGCACATACTAAGGGGGAGGAGACCAGTCACTACATATAAAATATGAAGTCAAAGCCCTGGGTAAATATTTCCAGTCAACCAAAATATGAGGCCACATCAGATCTATACCAATAAATCAAACCTCTTAGAGAACGATACATCGACAACGTGAGTCTTGGTATATAGGACAGCTGCGTCCAGCGGACACCAAGATGTCCAGCGGACACCATGATGTCCAGCGGACACCATGATGTCCAGCGGACACCATGATGTCCAGCGGACACCAAGATGTCCAGCGGACACCATGATGTCAACCAGCACCATCATCCAGTCTTCGCCGCCAAGTGCATCATGTTGACCTGTGCAACACGTCTGGTTATCTCGTCGCCCCTCCGTCAACCAGCACCATCACCACCATCATTCATCAACCAGCACCATCACCAGTCTACCAACATTGCGACTCGTGCAGTCATCGGGGGAGGGGGGGAGGGGGTGGGGGGTTGAGGATGCGTGGGGGGGTGAGGAGAGGAGGCGTGGGGGGGGGGTAGAGGAGGCGTGGAGGGGGAGAGGGGGCGTGGGGGGGAGAGGGGGCGTGGGGGGGGGGGTGAGGAGAGGAGGCGAGGGGGGTGAGGAGAGGAGGCGTGGGGGGGGGGGGAGAGGGGGCTTGGGGGGGGGGGGAGCGGGGGGTGGGGGGGAGTGGGAGACCTACACGTAAACTGTACGAAAATAAGGGCGAAGAAAAAGGGAAGGGAACTTTCAGGAGAGAGCGGCAAGACACTATAACCCTGGGATGGGGTCAGGTTAAGGATTTGGGATGGGACGGGTGGAAGGAATGGTCCCAAACCACTTGGAAGGTCGGGGATTGAACGCCGACCTGCATGAAGCGAGACCGTCGCTCTACCATCCAGCCCAAATTAGACGGAAACATTCCGGAATGACGGAATAACACAACTAGAAATATATCCTGTGCGCGCGCGAGCGTGCGCTTGTGCATGTCTTAGCGTGCGTGTGTATATGCCTAATAATATCTCCTAATCCTTATCCTGATCCCTTCCCAGTGCTATATAGGCGTAATGGCTTGGCGCTTTACCCTGACAGTTCCGTTCCGTTCACCATTCAACCCTTCTTAATAGAACGTCGCATTTTGACGTATACTCTAAGGCCAAAAATTGACGTACTAGAAAATTGAAGCGGCTCGCGAAATTGACGTACTGCCTCGTTTTCTATTTTAGGTCGTTTGATAGGTTAGGATTAGGCACTTTAATACGACAGTTTCTTGACGTTGGGAAACCTTAGGAAGACGAGTTGCACCATTACTACTATTACTAACATTATCACCACCACCACCACCACCACCACCACCACCACCACCACCACCATCGTAGCCACAACAATTCACCATCATTCCCGTACCGTCTTCATCACAAAATATACCCCCATTAATAGCAAGCATCGCCAGCGAATTTCCCAATATTTCCAATAATGCTTTTAAAGTTTTCCCGATCATTGGGAGTGATCCCAGAACCAGCCGCGCTACTCTGGAGGGAGCTCTCTCCCGCTCTCTCCCTCACCCCCTCCTTCTCTCCCCCTTACTCCATGACCCCCTCCCTCCTACAATGACCCCTCCCTCCTACAATGACCCCTCCCTCCTACAATGACCCCTCCCTCCTGCTCATCTCTGGCAGTCAGGGAACCTCTCACTATGGAGGAAGAAGAAGGACAAGTCCCTGAAACTTTTCTAAAAACAAAAAATAAATTATCTGGAACTTCGCAATTTTTATTAAAAGTCTGATTGGAATTCTACTAAGCATGAATGATCACCATGAGGATGTACTGGAGGCTGGTCACTGCCGCCGCCGCCTCACCCCACACATCTCACTACCATCGACCAGGAGCCGGTCGGCCGAGCAGACAGCACGCTGGACTTGTGATCCTGTGGTCCTGGGTTCGATCCCAGGCGCCGGCGAGAAACAATGGGCAGAGTTTCTTTCACCCTATGCCCCTGTTACCTAGCAGAAAAATAGGTACCTGGGTGTTAGTCAGCTGTCACGGGCTGCTTCCTGGGGGTGGAGGCCTGGTCGAGGACCGGGCCGCGGGGACACTAAAGCCCCGAAATCATCTCAAGATAAACCTCAAGAAGGAAGGAAACCACTCAAACTCTCACATGTGGTTTCGATGGCGTAATTTTTATGCAAAACCCACTTCATGTTTCACGAGTTATTCTAACATGCCTCGCCCCACTAGCTCCCATCTGTGTCTTATGATAGCCACAGCTCCCACACACACACACACACACACACACACACACACACACACACACACACACACACACACACACACACACACACACGGGTGGTATGCGAACAAGGGGACACAGGTGGAGATTGGGTACCCAAATGAGCCACAGGGACGTTAGAAAGAACTTTTTCAGTGTCAGTAGTTAACAGGTGGAATGCATTAGGCAGTGATGTGGTGGAGGCTGACTCCATACACAGTTTCAAGTGTAGATATGATGGAGATCAGTAGGCTCAGGAACCTGTACACCAGTTGATTGACAGTTGAGAGGCGGGACCAAAGAGCCACAGCTCAACCCCCGCAAGCACAAATAGGTGAGTAGACACACACATGTGCGCGCGCACATACACACCAGCCCATACCTCCCCCCCCCCCCACACACACAACCATCCAGATCCCTACAGCCTTAACACAGCCTCGTGATAGAGTGAGGCCGACGAAGCTACACACAATAACTACAGTAGGAACCGTCTGGGGATCATATTATAATGTTACAGGTGACAATGTTAAAGGCTGAATCCCCGAGGCGCGACACATCACTACTCGCCGACGACAACTGAACCTGCCGCTCCTCTCTTCCACTGATGTAACTGTATCCACCACACAGCTGTGTAGGTACTGCGGTAAGTCACTTTTCCATTCCAGCAACCACACACACACTCAACACTCTTGACATGCTCTCTTGTCGGAAAATCCGACAGCATTTAATATATCATACAGACAGATAAGAGCTGTGTTGTATAAACAAGTTACCCATAGAAAACGTAACTTGTAGTGGAATTACCGTCTATAGAAAACGGGATATCATCACCACATACTATTATAATTCACCAGCTATTCTGCTGGGAATTATTCTTAAATACATTAGTCTTTGGACTTTACCATCATAAAAACATCTTATATAAATTAACTTAATTATCAATATTAAAGTAGAGTAAATGTGACCCTTCTATCACTTTCTGAAATGTGGACAATGTAAGCCAGGCGTCAGAGTGAGGGGGAGGGCAGCCATTGTTATTGAGACCAGAGGCTCACACGGGAGCAAATTCGGCTCCTGTTAAATTTACTTGGACGTAGTGTTATGGAACCCAAAGGTGTACCATTGTCAACACGCTGTCTACAAATACAAGTTAAGTGTCTATCCGAAACCCGTTTATCATTCATTTATGGCCATTAATGTCAGGATATAGGGTTAGCCGGTTAGAACGCGAAATCGCCTCATACTAAAGGTAATTAAGCCAGGTCTTTCATGTTCCATGTACTGTATACAGTTTTCTCTGAAATACTTGTCATATATAGGTTTCTGGCTTCACAGCTAGCGCACTTTTGACAGGTCAAGACGAGGATGCAAGATTATGTGCACCAGTTACTGGGTGATAGAAGCTACCTCAAAGAGGATAATTTGGTGTCTACACTCTAGTTATACCTGGTGGACTAACCTGCTGTACTATAAGATAAGGAACCTCTTCAATGTATGTAGTTAATTTTGTAGTTTGATTGGCTGCATATATATATAAACTATTAAACCCCCCCTAATGTGTAGAGGATCGATTTGTGAGATTATGAGATTATTGCAGAAATACAGTCCACTTATCATTATACAAATTGCTATCGAAGTATATAAATTAACGTAAATATAAATTCATATAAATTAAATAAATATAAATCTCACAGGTCGGTATCCACATTATTTGGTCCTTCGGAACCGGAATATTTGGTCCTTTGAACCCACATTTGGTCATCTTAGTACCGGATGAACCAGTTAACCAGTGGATTCATTAAATAAACTAGTGCAGTGTTATTTAAACAAAGCCAGCCAGTCAAAGACGGCAGCGTAGCCTCGTGGGAGCTCAGGAGCCTCCCTCAGCCGAGTTCAGATCAGCCTTAGTCAGCGGTTTCATGCACACCCACAGATTTGGTGGCGTGTTATTTCGTGAAATGACAGCGCTAATATAGAATCCAGCCAAATTAGTGACTGTGTCTTCGCGAGATTGTTCACGGATTTCGTGGTGTTACATTTCGCGAGAGATTATCTACGAATTTTGTGGACTTTATTTCGCGAGGTCACTAATAACATTTAATACTTCTAGATAATATTAGAAGTTTCATAGAGGCTAATTAAGAGGCTATTAACAATAATTGTGTATATTATTTCTCCAAAATAGAGAATTATTTAATATATATTGCACTAGTGATCATAGTATAATATTTACTAATTGCCAACCCACAACAGGGTAGGATATGACTAGTTGAACTATTATCGTTCATCCTAGTCCCATTATTACCATAGTCAGTTGTACTATATTGAACAACCTAACACCATTAATGAATGGTCCAGACCCTATTTTGGGTGTAATTTTTATCAACTCGAGTTGAGTTGTATATATAATAATTTACTTATGATCATTACACCTTTGAGTGATTAATTAGTGTCTCTACCATCCTAGGGTGATATAGAAGAGCTAACCTAAAGGTACTTCCAGTGACACTGGTTTATCACTCAAATCATTAGTGTGTATGATTGTATATATATAATGTGTATTAATTTTAAGTGCTAACCTCTAGTAGAGGTAGGATTATTGCCTAGTGAGTTCAGAATTTACCCTAGGCTACCATTAGTGTTTGTTCAGTATTATGAGCGACCCAAGTACAAGTCCCACAAGGCTTCACCAACGAGCCAGTATGGATAATGCAGGGAGAATGAAAAGAACCCTTGCAGGTCTTAAAGGCCACTTAACAAGACAGATCAAGAAATGTGAAGATTTGTCACAACAATCAACAGTTGATTATGCTGACCTGGAAAGCTATTATCAAGCAGCTGCAGGTAAATTTGAGCAAATCAAATGCCAAATGGCTGTCCTTGTGGGGACAGACTACTACCATCGATTCATCGGTAGCCCTACTAAATATCAGGGCATAACCATGTTAAACTCTGCAGGAGGTAAATTACTCTCAGGCCCAGTATCAAGCCTGAGGAGACCTATGCCTGCAGATAAACAATACCAATAGAAATCTAAATTTGTCAGCTGATTATATTTCTCCAGTAGCATTATACTAAGGAGATTACAGCTGACTATACCAACAGAGGTTGATGTTAGTATCATCATTTAAAGCTGGAGATGAGTTCATGAGGCCTCAGTGGCAAATCAGTGAACAGTAGCCTAAAACAGCTACAAGTCACTGCGACCAATGTCACTGAACCCACTGCAGTCTCAGAACCATACTTTACTTTAATGATGAGCTATTCAATCTTCTGAATCAATTAACTAAATTAAACCCCAATAAATCTGATGACTGATTTGATACATTTATTATTTAATCAAGATGTATTCCATGGGCCTCAGTGTTTATATATCAGTGACCAGTTACCTGAAGAAACTTCAAGTTATATCTAATGTCACTGATCTCACTGCAGTCCCTGAATCATACTTGACTGTAGTACTTGATCACATTCAGTCTTCTGGGTTAAATAATATGTAATAAGGCTTGAATATTAGCCTTTCAAGAGTTGACAGGGAAATGAAATTGCATTAGACTTCTATCCCCTGCAACTCTAGTACGGGACATCCGTCCTGTACGAACAGACGCACAAATGTGTGATTACTAACAACTAACATCAAATTAATCTAATAATTCGAAGGAGGAGTATCGGTGTTCGTCTGTTCTAATTAGGACTTCGACCCGTGAGCAGCCCCCTGGGGAATTATGTCGGAAAATCCGACAGCATTTAATATATCATACAGACAGATAAGAGCTGTGTTGTATAAACAAGTTACCCATAGAAAACGTAACTTGTAGTGGAATTACCGTCTATAGAAAACGGGATATCATCACCACATACTATTATAATTCACCAGCTATTCTGCTGGGAATTATTCTTAAATACATTAGTCTTTGGACTTTACCATCATAAAAACATCTTATATAAATTAACTTAATTATCAATATTAAAGTAGAGTAAATGTGACCCTTCTATCACTTTCTGAAATGTGGACAATGTAAGCCAGGCGTCAGAGTGAGGGGGAGGGCAGCCATTGTTATTGAGACCAGAGGCTCACACGGGAGCAAATTCGGCTCCTGTTAAATTTACTTGGACGTAGTGTTATGGAACCCAAAGGTGTACCATTGTCAACACGCTGTCTACAAATACAAGTTAAGTGTCTATCCGAAACCCGTTTATCATTCATTTATGGCCATTAATGTCAGGATATAGGGTTAGCCGGTTAGAACGCGAAATCGCCTCATACTAAAGGTAATTAAGCCAGGTCTTTCATGTTCCATGTACTGTATACAGTTTTCTCTGAAATACTTGTCATATATAGGTTTCTGGCTTCACAGCTAGCGCACTTTTGACAGGTCAAGACGAGGATGCAAGATTATGTGCACCAGTTACTGGGTGATAGAAGCTACCTCAAAGAGGATAATTTGGTGTCTACACTCTAGTTATACCTGGTGGACTAACCTGCTGTACTATAAGATAAGGAACCTCTTCAATGTATGTAGTTAATTTTGTAGTTTGATTGGCTGCATATATATATAAACTATTAAACCCCCCCTAATGTGTAGAGGATCGATTTGTGAGATTATGAGATTATTGCAGAAATACAGTCCACTTATCATTATACAAATTGCTATCGAAGTATATAAATTAACGTAAATATAAATTCATATAAATTAAATAAATATAAATCTCACAGGTCGGTACCCACATCTCTCACTGGTCCACATTTGGTTATTAAATAACCTCAAATGGTTATTTGAGTATTTGGTAGAAGTAGGGATAACCTATTCAAGGATGGGATTGGAAAGAAAAAGACTAAATTACCGAAGAGGAAAATATGACGAGATGAGGAACTTCCTAATAGGAATACCATGGAAAACAGAACTCAGAGAAAAGACTGTACAGGATATGATGGATTATGTCACTCAGAAGTGTCAGGAGGCTGCAGACAGGTTTATCCCGGTCCAAAAAGTGAAAAATGAAAAGCAACAGAAGAATCCGTGGTTCAACCAGGAATGTGCGGCAGCACAGATATTGAGTAAAAGAACATGGCGAAACTACAGGAACAACAGAACACCAGAGAGCAGGAAGAAATACCAGAGGGCCAGAAATGAGTACGTCAGAGTGAGGAGAGAAGCAGAGAGACAGTACGAAAATGACATCGCGAGTAAAGCCAAGACCCAACCAAAACTGCTCCACAGCCACATCAGGAGGAAAACATCAGTGAAGGAACAAGTGATGAAACTGAGAAAAGGGGAGAACAGATACACAGAGAACGACAAAGAGGTGTGTGAAGAACTCAACAAGAGATTCCAGGAGGTCTTCACAATAGAACAAGGAGAGGTCCCTGCACTAAATGAGGAGGCAAACCGAACAGCCTTGGAGGAAATTTACCTCACCAGTGATGAGGTCAAAAAGAATCTGTTGGAGCTGAATGTGTTAAAGGCTGTTGGGCCTGACAGAATATCACCATGGATACTAAAAGAAGGTGCTGAGGCACTAAGTGTGCCACTCTCTATGGTGTATAACAGGTCGCTGGAAACGGGGGACCTTCCGGAAAGCTGGAAGACAGCTAATGTAGTCCCAATATACAAAAGGGTGACAGGCAAGAGGCACTGAACTACAGGGCAGTTTCCCTAACTTGTATACCATGCAAGGTGATGGAGAAGATTGTAAGGAAAAAGCCTCGTAGAGCATCTGGAGGGAAACAGCTTTGTTACACACCACCAGCAGGGGTTCAGAGATGGTAAATCGTCCCTCACGGGTCTAATAGAATTCTATGACCAAGCAACACAAATTAGGCAGGAAAGAGAAGGGTGGGCAGACTGCATTTTCTTGGACTGTCAGAAAGCCTTTGACACAGTACCTCACAAAAGGATGTTACAAAAGTTGGAGCAGCAGGCAGGAGAAAAAGGTAAGGTGCTCCAGTGGATAAGGAAGTATCTGAGCAACAGGAAACGGCGAGTAACTGTGAGGGGGGAAAGCATCAGAGTGGCGAGATGTCACCAGCGGAGTCCCACAGGGCTCTGTACTCGGACCCATCCTGTTTCTAGTAAAGGTAAACGACCTTCCAGAGGGTATAGACTCATTCTTCTCAATGTTTGCTTACGATGCAAAAATTATGAGAAGAATCAAAACAGATGAAAATAGACAGAGACTACAGGACGACCTGGACAAACTGGAGGAATGGTCTAAAAAAATGGCTGCTAAAGTTCAACTCAGGAAAGTGTAAAGTAATGAAATTAGGCGAAGGGAGCAGAAGGCTGAACACAAGGTACCATCTGGGACGTGAAATCCTACTAGAGTCAAATAGAGAAAAAGATCTGGGGGTCGATATCACACTGAAGCTGTCCCCAGAGGCCCACATCAAAAGGATATCATCAGCGGCATATGCTAGACTGGTCAATATAAAAACTGCCTTTAGAAACTTGTGTAAGGAATCGTTCAGGACCCTGTATACCACTTATGTAAGACCAATCCTGGAGTATGCAGCTCCAGCTTGGAGTCTATACCTAGTTAAACACAAGACGAAGTGAGAGAAGATTCAGAGGTATGTCACCATACTGGTCCCGGAACTGAGAGGAATGAGCTACGAGGTAACGCTAAGGGAGCTGAACCTCACAACCCTAGGAAACAGAAGAGTAAGGGGAGACATGATAACCACCTACAAAATTCTCAGGGGAATTGACAGGGTGGACAAAGACAAACTCTTTAGCACGGGTGGAACACGAACAAGGGGACACAGGTGGAAACTTAGTACCCAGATGAGCCACAGAGACGTTAGAAAGAATTTTTTCAGTGTCAGAGTAGTTAACAGATGGAATGCATTAAGTAGTGTTGAGGTGGAGGCTGACTCCATACACAGTTTCAAATGTAGATATGATAGAGCCCAGTAGGCTCATGAATCTGTACACCAGTTGTTTGATAGTTGAGAGGCGGGACCAAAGAGCCAGAGCTCAACCCCCGCAAGCACAACTAGGTGAGTACAGCCTCACTCTTGCCACTCAAGTAAACAAAACGTGGCAAGCCAGGTCCGTAGACTTGCACATCCACGCCCCAAGTCCTGCATGTTGCTCCCCTTCCTATAGTTCTACCATGGTCTCTAACTACTAACTACGGGCTCACCATAGCCGGTGCTACTTGGAACTTTTTGTTCTAGGTAGCGAATCTTTAACAACAACAACTCTAACTACTAATAACTTTACCGAATATATTTAGCAATGTATTTAAAACATTTGTAACCATTTTGCATCTGCCAATATTTCCTTCAAACTATCATTCGTATATTAAACATTAAAGTTCTCTTAAGCTGAATATTTTCTTCACAAGTAACAACAATGTCCTGTAAACAACAGGATTGCTACAATGTCTTGTAAACACGCCCCCTAGAGTTTCCACGCCTCCTCTAGCGCTTCCACGCCCCCTCTAGGGCTTCTACGCCCCCTCTAGAGCTTCCACGCCTCCTCTAGGGCTTCCACGCCTCCTCTAGGGCTTCCACGCCTCCTCTAGGGCTTCCACGCCTCCTCTAGGGCTTCCACGCCTCCTCTAGGGCTTCCACGCCTCCTCTAGGGCTTCCACGCCTCCTCTAGGGCTTCCACGCCTCCTCTAGGGCTTCCACGCCTCCTCTAGGGCTTCCATGCCCCCTCTAGGGCTTCCACGCCCCCCTCTAGGGCTTCCACGCTCCCTCTAGGGCTTCCACGCCCCCCTCTACGGCTTCCACGGCTCTTCTAGGGCTTCCACGCTCCCTCTAGGGCTTCCACGCTCCCTCTAGGGCTTCCACGCCCCCCTGTAGGGCTTTCACGCCCCCCTGTAGGGCTTTCACGCCCCATCTAGGGCTTCCATGCTCCCTCTAGGGCTTCCACGCCCCCCTCTAGGGCTTCCACGCCCCATCCAGGGCTTCCACGCCCCCCTCTAGGGCTTCCACGCCCCCCTCTAGGGCTTCACGCCCCCCTCTAGGGCTTCCACGCCCCCCTCTAGGGCTTCCACGCCCCATCTAGGGCTTCCACGCCCCATCTAGGGCTTCCACGCCCCATCTAGGGTTTCCACGCCCCCCTCTTGGGCTTCCACGCCCCATCTAGGGCTTCTACACCCCCTCTAGGGCTTCCACGTCCCAATAGGGCTTCCACGCCCCCTCTAGGGCTTCCACGCCCCCTCTAGGGCTTCCACGTCCCCATAGGGCTTCCACGCCCCCTCTAGGGCTTCCACGCCCCCTCTAGGGCTTCCACGCCCCCATAGGGCTTCCACGACCCTCTAGGGCTTCCACGCTCCCATAGGGCTTCCACGCCCCCATAGGGCTTCCACGCCCCCCTTAGGGCTTCCACGCCCCCCTTAGGGCTTCCACGCCCCCCTCTAGGACTTCCACGCCCCCATAGGGCTTCAACGCCCCCTCTAGGGCTTCCACGCCCCCTCTAGGGCTTTCACGCCCCCTCTAGGAATTCCACGCCCCCTAGAGCTTCCACGCCCCCTAGGGCTTCCACGCCCCCTAGGGCTTCCACGCCCCCTAGGGCTTCCACGCCCCCTAGGGCTTCCACGCCCCTTCTAGGGATTCCACGCCCCCTAGAGCTTCCACGCCCCCTAGGGCTTCCACGCCCCTAGAGCTTTCACGCCCCCAAAGAGCTTCCACGCCCCCCATAGAGCTTCCACGCCCCCATAGAGCTTCCACGCCCCTCATAGAGCTTCCACGCCCCTAATAGAGCTTCCACGCCTCCATAGAGCTTCCAAGCACCCATAGAAGCTTCCACGCCCCCATAGAGCTTCCACGCCCGATAGAGCTTCCACGCCCCCCTAGGGCTTCCACGCCCCCTAGAGCTTCCACGCCCGATAGAGCTTCCACGCCCCCTAGAGCTTCAACGCCCCTAGAGCTTCCACGCCCCCATAGAGCTTCCACGCCCCCTAGAGCTTCCACGTCCCCTAGAGCTTCCACGTCCCTAGCGCTTCCACGCCCTAGAGCTTCCACGCCCCCTAGAGCTCCCACGCCCCCTAGAGCACCCATGCCCCCTAGAGCTTCCACGCCCCCTAGAGCTCCTACGCCCCCTAGAGCTTCCACGCCCCCTAGAGCTTCCACGCCCCCTAGAGCTTCCACGCACCCATAGAGCTTCCACGCCCCGTAGAGCTTCCATGCACCCATAGAGCTTCCACGCGCCGTAGAGCTTCCACGCCCCCTAGAGCTTCCACGCACCCATAGAGCTTCCACACCCCCTAGAGCTTCCACGCACCCATAGAGCTTCCACGCCCCGTAGAGCTTCCACGCCCCGTAGAGCTTCCACGTCCCATAGAGCTTCCACGTCCCCTAGAGCTTCCACGCCCCCTAGAGCCCCCACGCCCCCTAGAGCTTACACGCCCTTTAGAGCTTACATGCCCCTTAGAGCTTCCACACCCCGTAGAGCTCCCACGTCCACTAGAGCTTCCACGCCCCCTAGAGCTTCCACGCCCCCTAGAGCTTCCACGCCCCCATAGAGCTTCCACGCCCCCTAGAGCTTCCACGCCCCCTAGAGCTTACACGCTCCGTAGAGCTTACACGCCCCCCTAGAGCTTCCACGCCCCCCTAGAGCTTCCACGCTTCGTAGAGCTTCCACGCCCCCTAGAGCTTCCACGCTCCGTAGAGCTTCCACGCCCCCTAGAGCTTCCACGCACCCATAGAGCTTCCACGCACCGTAGAGCTTCCACGCCCCGTAGAGCTTCCACGACCCGTAGAGCTTCCACGACCCGTAGAGCTTCCACGCCCCCTAGAGCTTCCACGCTCCCCTAGAGCTTCCATGCCCCCATAGAGCTTCCACGCTCCCTTAGAGCTTCCACGCCCCCTAGAGCTTCCACGCCCCCTAGAGCTTCCACGCCCCCTTGAGCTTCCACACCCTCTAGAGCTTCCACGCCCCCATAGAGCTTCCACGCCCCCATAGGGCTTCCACGCCCCCATAAGGCTTCCACGCCCCCATAAGGCTTCCACGCCCCCATAAGCTTCCACGCCCCCCTAGAGCTTCCACGCCCCCTAAAGCTTCCACGCTCCCATAGAGCTTCCACGCCCCCTTAGAGCTTTCACGCCCCATAGAGCTTCCACGCCCCCATAGAGCTTCCACGCCCCCATAGAGCTTCCACGCCCCCATAGAGCTTCCACGCCCCCATAGAGCTTCCACGCCCCCATAGAGCTTCCACGCCCCATAGAGCTTCCACGCCCCATAGAGCTTCCACGCCCCCCTAGAGCTTCCACATCCCCTAGAGCTTCCACGCCCCATAGAGCTTCCACGCCCCATAGAGCTTCCACGTTCCATAGAGCTTCCACGACCCCATAGAGCGTTTTACGCCCCATAGAGCTTCCACTTCCCCTAGAGCTTCCACGCCCCCCTAGAGCTTCCACATCCCCTAGAGCTTCCACGCCCCATAGAGCTTCCACGCCCCATAGAGCTTCCACGCCCCCATAGAGCTTCCACGCCCCCTAGAGCTTCCACGCCCCCTAGAGCTTCCACGCCCTCCTAGAGCTTCCACGCCCCCCTAGAGCTTCCACATCCCCTAGAGCTTCCACGCCCCATAGAGCTTCCACGCAACATAGAGCTTCTACGCCCCCTAGGGCTTCCACGCCCCTTAGAGCTTCCACGCCCCCTAGAGCTTCCACGTCCCCCTAGAGCTTCCACGTCCCCCTAGAGCTTCCACGCCCCTAGAGCTTCCACGCCCTCTAGAGCTTCCACGCCCCCTACAGCTTCCACGCCCCCTAGAGCTTCCACGCACCCCTAGAGCTTCCACGCCCCCTAGAGCTTCCACGCCCCTTAGAGCTTCCACGCACCCATAGAGCTTCCACGCCCTTATAGAGCTTCCACGCCCCCATAGAACTTCCACGCCCCCATATAGCTTCCACGCCCCCTAGAGCTTCCACGCCCTCCCCTACGGCTAATATCAACGCCAATTTAATCGAACACAAATTAAATTTAGAAAATTAAAACAATTAGGGAATAGTTAGCCCCGCTACTCAGCTGGTGATAAATAATTGAGAGAATATTGTACAATGACATCACTAGTGCCAGCAACGCTGTACAATGACATCATTAGTGCCAGCAACACTGTACAATGACATCATTAGTGCCAGCAACACTGTACAATGACATCATTAGTGCCAGCAACACTGTACAATGACATTAGTGCCTGCAACACTGTACAATGACATCATTAGTGCCAGCAACGCTGTACAATGACATCATTAGTGTCAGCAACACTGTACAATGACATCATTAGTGCCAGCAACATTGTACAATGACAGCATTAGTGCCAGCAACACTGTACAATGACAGCATTAGTGCCAGAAACACTGTACAATGACGTCATTAGTGCCAGAAACACTGTACAATGACATCATTAGTGCCAGAAACACTGTACAATGACATCATTAGCACCGGCAATACTCCTAATATTTCTGGTCGTATTAATACTGTTTTATTAAGTTTTACTACTAAAATTAAAAATAATATATTGTTATTATTGTTATTATTAAAGGCTAAAGGACACCATACCCTGCCTGGCCACTCCCAGGACACCATACCCTGCCTGGCCACTCCCAGGACACCATACTCTGCCTGGCCACTCCCAGGACACCATACCCTGCCTGGCCACTCCCAGGACACCATACCCTGCCTGGCCACTCCCAAGACACCATACCCTGCCTGGCCACTCCCAGGACACCATACTCTGCCTGGCCACTCCCAGGACACCATACCCTGCCTGGCCACTCCCAGGACACCATACCCTGCCTGGCCACTCCCAAGACACCATACTCTGCCTGGCCACTCCCAGGACACCATACTCTGCCTGGCCACTCCCAGGACACCATACCCTGCCTGGCCACTCCCAGGACACCATACCCTGCCTGGCCACTCCCAAGACACCATACCCTGCCTGGCCACTCCCAAGACACCATACCCTGTCTGGCCACTCCCAAGACACCATACCCTGCCTGGCCACTCCCAGGACACCATACCCTGCCTGGCCACTCCCAGGACACCATACCCTGCCTGGCCACTCCCAGGACACCATACCCTGCCTGGCCACTCATAAGACACCATACCCTGCCTGGCCACTCCCAGGACACCATACTCTGCCTGGCCACTCCCAGGACACCATACCCTGCCTGGCCACTCCCAGGACACCATACCCTGCCTGGCCACTCCCAAGACACCATACCCTGCCTGGCCACTCCCAGGACACCATACCCTGCCTGGCCACTCCCAGGACACCATACCCTACCTGGCCACTCATAAGACACCATACCCTGCCTGGCCACTCCCAGGACACTATACCCTGCCTGGCCACTCCCAGGACACCATACCCTGCCTGGCCACTCCCAGGACACTATACCCTGCCTGGCCACTCCCAGGACACTTTACCCTGCCTGGCCACTCATAAGACACCATACCCTGCCTGGCCACTCCCAGGACACCATACCCTGCCTGGCCACTCCCAGGACACTATACCCTGCCTGGCCACTCATAAGACACCATACCCTGCCTGGCCACTCCCAGGACACCATACCCTGCCTGGCCACTCCCAGGACACCATACCCTGCCACTCCCAGGACACCATACTCTGCCTGGCCACTCCCAGGACACCATACCCTGCCTGGACACTCCCAGGACACCATACCCTGCCTGGCCACTCCCAGGGCACCATACCCTGCCTGGCCACTCATAAGACACCATACCCTGCCTGGTCACTCCCAGGACACCATACCCTGCCTGGCCACTCATAAGACACCATACCCTGCCTGGCCACTCCCAGGACACCATACCCTGCCTGGCCACTCCCAGGACACTATACCCTGCCTGGTCACTCCCAGGACACCATACCCTGCCTGGCCACTCCCAGGACACTATACCCTGCCTGGTCACTCCCAGGACACCATACCCTGCCTGGCCACTCCCAGGACACCATACCCTGCCTGGCCACTCCCAGGACACCATACCCTGCCTGGCCACTCCCAGGACACCATACCCTGCCTGGCCACTCCAAGGACACCATACCCTGCCTGGCCACTCCCAGGACACCATACCCTGCCTGGCCACTCCCAGGACACTATACCCTGCCTGGTCACTCCCAGGACACCATACCCTGCCTGGCCACTCCCAGGACACCATACTCTGCCTGGTCACTCCCAGGACACCATACCCTGCCTGGCCACTCCCAGGACACCATACCATGCCTGGCCACTCCCAGGACACCATACCCTGCCTGGACACTCCCAGGACACCATACCCTGGCTGGCCACTCCCAGGACACCATACTCTGCCTGGCCACTCCCAGGACACCATACCCTGCCTGGACACTCCCAGGACACCATACCCTGCCTGGCCACTCCCAGGACACCATACTCTGCCTGGCCACTCCCAGGACACCATACCCTGCCTGGACACTCCCAGGACACCATACCCTGCCTGGCCACTCCCAGGGCACCATACCCTGCCTGGCCACTCATAAGACACCATATCCTGCCTGGCCACTCATAAGACACCATACCCTGCCTGGCCACTCCCAGGACACCATACCCTGCCTGGCGACTCATAAGACACCATACCCTGCCTGGCCACTCATAAGACACCATACCCTGCCTGGCCACTCCCAGGACACCATACTCTGCTTGGCCACTCCCAGGACACCATACCCTGCCTGGCCACTCCCAGGACACCATACTCTGCCTGGCCACTCCCAAGACACCATACTCTGCCTGGCCACTCCCAGGACACCATACCCTGCCTGGCCACTCCCAGGACACCATACTCTGCCTGGCCACTCCCAGGACACCATACCCTGCCTGGCCACTCCCAGGACACCATACCCTGCCTGGCCACTCCCAAGACACCATACCCTGCCTGGCCACTCCCAGGACACCATACTCTGCCTGGCCACTCCCAGGACACTATACCCTGCCTGGTCACTCCCAGGACACCATACCCTGCCTGGCCACTCCCAGGACACCATACTCTGCCTGGTCACTCCCAGGACACCATACCCTGTCTGGCCACTCCCAGGACACTATACCCTGCCTGGTCACTCCCAGGACACCATACCCTGCCTGGACACTCCCAGGACACTATACCCTGCCTGGTCACTCCCAGGACACCATACCCTGCCTGGCCACTCCCAGGACACCATACCCTGCCTGGCCACTCCCAGGACACCATACCCTGCCTGGCCACTCATAAGACACCATACCCTGCCTGGCCACTCCCAGGACACCATACTCTGCCTGGCCACTCCCAGGACACCATACCCTGCCTGGCCACTCCCAGGACACCATACCCTGCCTGGCCACTCCCAGGACACCATACTCTGCCTGGCCACTCCCAGGACACCATACCCTGCCTGGCCACTCCCAGGACACCATACCCTGCCTGGCCACTCCCAAGACACCATACCCTGCCTGGCCACTCCCAGGACACCATACTCTGCCTGGCCACTCCCAGGACACTATACCCTGCCTGGTCACTCCCAGGACACCATACCCTGCCTGGCCACTCCCAGGACACCATACTCTGCCTGGTCACTCCCAGGACACCATACCCTGTCTGGCCACTCCCAGGACACTATACCCTGCCTGGTCACTCCCAGGACACCATACCCTGCCTGGCCACTCCCAGGACACTATACCCTGCCTGGTCACTCCCAGGACACCATACCCTGCCTGGCCACTCCCAGGACACCATACCCTGCCTGGCCACTCCCAGGACACCATACCCTGCCTGGCCACTCATAAGACACCATACCCTGCCTGGCCACTCCCAGGACACCATACTCTGCCTGGCCACTCCCAGGACACCATACCCTGCCTGGCCACTCCCAGGACACCATACCCTGCCTGGCCACTCCCAAGACACCATACCCTGCCTGGCCACTCCCAGGACACCATACCCTGCCTGGCCACTCCCAGGACACCATACCCTACCTGGCCACTCATAAGACACCATACCCTGCCTGGCCACTCCCAGGACACTATACCCTGCCTGGTCACTCCCAGGACACCATACCCTGCCTGGCCACTCCCAGGACACCATACCCTGCCTGGCCACTCCCAGGACACCATACCCTGCCTGGCCACTCCCAGGACACTATACCCTGCCTGGCCACTCCCAGGACACTATACCCTGCCTGGCCACTCCCAGGACACCATACCCTGCCTGGCCACTCCCAGGACACCATACCCTGCCTGGCCACTCCCAGGACACCATACCCTGCCTGGCCACTCCCAGGACACCATACCCTGCCTGGCCACTCCCACACAATTACTGAAATAATTTCCCTATCAATATAGAGTAATTATAACAGTCTCAACACTAGCGAGTGAGAGTAATAATGGTGGGAATTGAACATGTTCAATTTTCTAATGATTACAACAAATTTATTGTATGGAGGGCTGAGGCGCCACAGTGTTACAGGAAGATGGTTAGTTGGTCTGTCTCTCTCCCCAGCCCTCTTGGCTCCCCCTCTCTCATCTCATCCTTAAATCCTCCCTCTTCTAGGCTCGCTCTTTCATCTCAACTAATCACGTGTTTGTGCTCTCTCTCTCTCTCTCTCTCTCTCTCTCTCTCTCTCTCTCTCTCTCTCTCTCTCTGCGTAACGCTGTTATCAATACTTTCCTTCTAAATTATATAATTCAGAACAACTTAATTAAATATTGTGTCTAAAGATAATGAGGCGAGTTTTGTATAAGAAAATTGAGATATTTAGGGTGATGTAGTGTATGCGTGGAGCACCGGCCAATACTTACACTGTCTGACACTAACCAGCGCCAGACACACGCTGTGTGCTCAACACTAAACACCTCTAGTATAACACGCTGGAAATAGTACAAGTAGCGTGAGATACGATATAGTCACTACACACTGTTCTCGGCTGGGTCGGAGAAGCTGCCTACGGCCCCTGGAGGGTCTCCTACGACCCCTGGAGGGTCTCCTACGACCTCTGTAGGGTCTCCTACGACCCCTGTAGGGTCTCCTACGACCCCTGTAGGGTCTCCTACGACCCCTGGAAGGTCTCCTACGACCCCTGGAAGGTCTCCTACGACCCCTAGAGGGTCTTCTACGACCCCTGGAGGGTCTCCTACGACCCCTGGAGGGTCTCCTACGACCCCTGGAGGGTCTCCTACGACCCCTGGGTCTCCTACGACCCCTGGAGGTCTCCTACGACCCCTGGAGGTCTCCTATGACCCCTGGAGGGTCTCCTACGACCCCTGGAGGGCCTCAGGGGTCGTAGAAGGACCTCCTACATACACACAACTGCAGGCCTCCCAAACCTGCAGTTATATGTGTCAGTGCCTCCCGCAGCCTCTGGGGTCCGCCTGTATACATATACACTACGTATCCCACGAGAGATAAGTTCTCCACTTCTTCCCATCCCTTCCTTCCAACCTCTTCTTTTTTGCCCTGTTTCTCCCTCCAGTTCCACTTTATTACCCTCCTCACCCCCTTTCCTACCTGCCTCCCTATCCCTCCCGTTCCTCTGTGTCTCTCAGTCTCTCCCTCTGCCCCCCCCCCTCCCTCGTTATCTCCCTCCCTGGCGGCCAACAGTTGTGTCTCGTGGTGTGTGGCGACCTGGACGACAATTAGCGATGGAGGCAACATAAAAGCCAGGAAACTAATTAGACGTTACGGAGGGGAAGGGCGGCCCGCAGGACGCCGCAGCCAGGCCCGCCCCCATCACACACTTTTATTTAAGTCCTCCCTAATCGTTGCAAGAAAACGATCGTCTCATATTTATTCCGGACACCCGCAAGAAGCGAGCGGTGATCATCTTGCTCTGTCGCGGGGTTACCTGCTGGGTGTTTCCACACTCAGTAGTCAACCTGCTTTGTTTGGGGGGGGGAGGGGTAGGTGTAATGAACAGTGACTGCATCCAACCCGTTCTCGCACTTTCGTATAGTCAATATTGACTTATTTAATACGTGCATATGTGACATACTAAACATACTAGTTTACCTTGAAAAGCTTCATAGAAAACACCGACCTTACCTAACCTTCTTAGAATGTTACGATAAGCATGTTATTGCTTCGTAATTACAATTATTAGTTAACCTATTATAGGTATAGGTTAAGTAATAATTGTAATTACGAAGCAATAAGAT
Organism: Procambarus clarkii; assembly: GCF_040958095.1. Taxonomy (NCBI): domain Eukaryota; kingdom Metazoa; phylum Arthropoda; class Malacostraca; order Decapoda; family Cambaridae; genus Procambarus; species Procambarus clarkii. The sequence continues at coordinate 9,984,399 of NC_091227.1, forward strand.
GCTTATCTTAACATACTAAGAAGGTTAGGTAAGGTCGGTGTTTTCTATGAAGCTTTTCAAGGTAAACTAGTATGTTTAGTATGACACATATGCACGTATTAAATAAGTCAATATTGACTATACGAAAGTGCGAGAACGGGTTGCTGCATCACCGACGCGTCGCTAGGGTGTTGTGGGTCTCTTGCGTCGTCATCGTTTGATAGAAAACGTTCAATTAATTTAGTTTGTCCTCCATGCTAGAGCTTGACGCACTGATGCACTCCCTATATGTCTATGGTTACTGGCTATCAGATGCTCTCTCACACACACACACACGGCTCCAGCATGGAGTCCATAACTAGTCAAGGATAAGACTAAACTGGAAAAGGTTCAAAGGTTTGCCACTAGACTAGTACCTGAGCTGAGAGGTATGAGCTACGAGGAAAGACTACGGGAATTAAACCTCACTTCGTTGGAATACAGAAGAGTTAGGGGGGACATGATCACCACATTCAAGATTCTCAGAGGAATTGATAGGGTAGATAAGGACAGATTATTTAACACAAGGGGCACACGCACTAGGGGACACAGGTAGAAATTGATTGCCCAAATGAGCCAAAGAGACGTTAGAAAGAATTTTTTCACTGTCAGAGTTGTAGACAAATGGAATGCATTAGGCAGTGATGTGATGGAGGCTGACTCCATAGACAGTTTCACGTGTAGATATGATAGAGCCCAATAGGCTCAGGAACCTGTACACCAATTGATTGACAGTTGAGAGGCGGGACCAAAGAGCCAAAGCTCAACCCCCGCAAGCACAAATAGGCGAGTATAGGTGAGTACACACACAGCTACCATGTCCCACCGTCCAGGGGCCAACATTACCGGGCTCGGCTCCTCAGTAGCAGGGCCTGAAGAAGGCTCCTCGCCCCACTTTACTAAAACACTGGTGAACGTCTCCCACCGGACCGTAATGAAGGAAGCTCTTCATGTTTCACCTTAAGGATGTCCTCTTTAGCTCTATGTCCAGAACTCGTGTTCATTCGCATTACAATATCCAACATCCCTTGTGTTTCATGTCAAGACTTTAAGCCAGATACATCAAGAAGATTATACAAACGGAACCTCATTTCGAAAACTATACTTGACTACACTTGACGAAAATAAAAGGCAGAGTTTGCAAAGCAAGTCTCTGGATCTCCTTCTGGATCTCTCCCTCTTTTTACTTGGTTTTCTGGATCATACAATGAAACATTTATGAAAGAAAAATCCATATAAAGCTTATCAACAAAACTGGAAAATAAAATTCAAGTCGAAAAATCTTTCTTAAATTCAAAAGATATGCAGGCGAGGAGTCACAATAACGTGGCTAAAGTATGTTGACCAGACCACACACTAGAAGGTGAAGGGACGACGACGTTTCGGTCCGTCCTGGACCATTCTCCAGGACGGAATATCTTCAAAAGATATTTTTTTTATAATGAATAGTAGAATAAATGTTGACAGTCAGAAATTCCAAACACAAAACTAGGAACGTAGTCAGCCTAACATTATATATACCAATGGCTCACAACATTACTGTCAATAAGAGTAACAACACTGGGTTGAAGTTTGTAGCGCATCAAACTGGTAAACTGTTCACTAATTTCATAGAGGCGTAGAGTGAGGTAAGAGGAAACGATCTCTTAACGTGTTCAGTAGACCCGCAAGTGGCTCTGTGCCTCCAGGTGCAGAGGCCAGAGGAGCACCAGAGGAGCACCAGAGGAGCGCCAGAGGAGCGCCAGAGGAGCACCAGAGGAGCGCCAGAGGCCAGAGGAGCGCCAGAGGAGCACCAGAGGAGCGCCAGAGGCCAGAGGAGCACCAGAGGAACACCAGACGAGCGCCAGAGGAGCACCAGAGGAGCACCAGAGGAGCGCCAGAGGCCAGAGGAGCGCCAGAGGAGCGCCAGAGGAGCACCAGAGGAGCACCAGAGGAGCACCAGAGGAGCACCAGAGGAGCACCAGAGGATCGCCAGAGGAGCACCAGAGGAGCACCAGAGGAGCGCCAGAGGAGCACCAGAGGAGCACCAGAGGAGCACCAGAGGAGCACCAGAGGAGCGCCAGAGGAGCACCAGAGGAGCGCCAGAGGAGCACCAGAGGAGCACCAGAGGCCAGAGGAGCACCAGAGGAGCACCAGAGGAGCACCAGAGGAGCACCAGAGGAGCACCAGAGGAGCACCAGAGGAGCGCCAGAGGAGCACCAGAGGAGCACCAGAGGCCAGAGGAGCACCAGAGGAGCGCCAGAGGAGCACCAGAGGAGCACCAGAGGAGCACCAGAGGAGCACCAGAGGAGCGCCAGAGGAGCACCAGAGGAGCACCAGAGGCCAGAGGAGCACCAGAGGAGCGCCAGAGGAGCACCAGAGGAGCACCAGAGGAGCGCCAGAGGAGCAAAAGAGAGGCCAGAGGAGCACCAGAGGAGCGCCAGAGGAGCACCAGAGGAGCACCAGAGGCCAGAGGAGCACCAGAGGAGCGCCAGAGGAGCACCAGAGGACCGCCAGAGGAGCACCAGAGGACCGCCAGAGGAGCGCCAGAGGAGCACCAGAGGAGCACCAGAGGAGCACCAGAGGAGCACCAGAGGCCAGAGGAGCACCAGAGGAGCGCCAGAGGAGCGCCAGAGGAGCACCAGAAGAGCACCAGAGAAGCACCAGAAGAGCACCAGAGAAGCACCTGAGGCCAGAGGAGCACCAGAGGCCAGAGGAGCGCCAGAGGAGCGCCAGAGGAGCACCAGAGGAGCACCAGAGGAGCACCAGAGGAGCGCCAGAGGAGCACCAGAGGAGCACCAGAGGAGCACCAGAGAAGCACCAGAGGAGCACCAGAGGAGCACCAGAGGAGCGCCAGAGGAGCACCAGAGGAGCGCCAGAGGAGCACCAGAGGAGCACCAGAGGAGCGCCAGAGGAGCGCCAGAGGAGCGCCAGAGGAGCACCAGAGGAGCGCCAGAGGAGCACCAGAGGAGCACCAGAGGCCAGAGGAGCACCAGAGGAGCACCAGAGGAGCACCAGAGGCCAGAGGAGCACCAGAGGAGCGCCAGAGGAGCACCAGAGGAGCACCAGAGGAGCACCAGAGGAGCACCAGAGGAGCGCCAGAGGAGCACCAGAGGAGCACCAGAGGAGCACCAGAGGAGCACCAGAGGAGCACCAGAGGCCAGAGGAGCGCCAGAGGAGCACCAGAGGAGTACCAGAGGAGCACCAGAGGAGCACCAGAGGAGCACCAGAGGAGCACCAGAGGCCAGAGGAGCGCCAGAGGAGCGCCAGAGGAGCACCAGAGGAGCACCAGAGGCCTCACACAGCCTCAACTTGTCCCGGCCTCTACATGGTATTTCTCTTAGGCCAGACAAGCCGGAGTTTCACAATTACATATATAAAGTAAATATTCTTAACACTCCCAATCTTGCTTTAAGTTACTAATAAGTAACTTTTACTATTACTATTACGTTTCTCAATAGTCTAAGACAGCTGCTGTTATCTTAAGTGATGAGTGATGACTGATATCCATCAGTGATGAGTCTCAATGTCAGCACTCCATCAATGCCCTCAGCCGTCGTTGCACAGTGAAAATGTTTGACCAACAGATAAAAAAACAGAGGAGGGACGGTTAGGATACGAATTAGGGATGGGACGAAGAAAAGGAATGGTGCACAACCACTTAAGACAGTCGGGGGATTGAACGCCGACCTGCAGGAAGCCCTCGCTCTACCCTCCAGCCCAATTGGCAGGACAGAAAACGGAGAAAATAATAAAAATAATAAGGAAAAAACACATTTACTTACCAAATGACAGTCGCGGCCCACAGATGGCGCCACCTCACAGTGAAGGACTCACCTGTAATATTAAATCATCTATATTATAAGAGAGAATGTGAAGCGTATTAAAAACTCCAAAACTTGGAGTCGGTAAAAATATTAAGATTTTAATCTTGAGTCCAAGGTCAAAAAGTTGAGAGGGTCATTAAAACAATGGTGAGCTCTGCGTTAAAACTGGAGGCCCTTGCAGGTACAGTGCCACTACCAGTACAGTGCCACCACCAGTACAGTGACACTACCAGTACAGTGCCACTACCAGTACAGTGTCACTACCAGTACAGTGCCACTACCAGTACAGTGCCACCACCAGTACAGTGACACCACCAGTACAGTGCCACCACCAGTACAGTGCCACTACCAGTACAGTGACACCACCAGTACAGTGCCACCACCAGTACAGTGCCACCACCAGTACAGTGCCACTACCAGTACAGTGCCACTACCAGTACAGTGCCACTACCAGTACAGTGCCACTACCAGTACTGTGACACCAGTACAGTGCCACCACCAGTACAGTGCCACTACCAGTACAGTGCCACTACCAGTACAGTGCCACTACCAGTACAGTGACACCACCAGTACAGTGCCACCACCAGTACAGTGCCACTACCAGTACAGTGCCACTACCAGTACAGTGCCACCACCAGTACAGTGCCACTACCAGTACAGTGCCACTACCAGTACAGTGACACCACCAGTACAGTGCCACTACCAGTACAGTGCCACTACCAGTACAGTGACACCACCAGTACAGTGCCACTACCAGTACAGTGACACTACCAGTACAGTGACACTACCAGTACAGTGCCACTACCAGTACAGTGACACTACCAGTACAGTGACACTACCAGTACAGTGACACTACCAGTACAGTGCCACTACCAGTACAGTGACACTACCAGTACAGTGCCACCACCAGTACAGTGCCACCACCAGTACAGTGCCACTACCAGTACAGTGACACTGCCAGTACAGTGACACTACCAGTACAGTGCCACTACCAGTACAGTGCCACCACCAGTACAGTGCCACCACCAGTACAGTGACACTACCAGTACAGTGACACTACCAGTACAGTGACACTACCAGTACAGTGTCACTACCAGTACAGTGACACTACCAGTACAGTGCCACTACCAGTACAGTGCCACTACCAGTACAGTGCCACCACCAGTACAGTGCCACCACCAGTACAGTGCCACCACCAGTACAGTGACACCACCAGTACAGTGCCACCTCCAGTACAGTGTCACTACCAGTACAGTGCCACTACCAGTACAGTGCCACCACCAGTACAGTGCCACCACCAGTACAGTGACACTACCAGTACAGTGACACCACCAGTACAGTGACACTACCAGTACAGTGACACTACCAGTACAGTGCCACTACCAGTACAGTGCCACTACCAGTACAGTGCCACCACCAGTACAGTGCCACCACCAGTACAGTGACACTACCAGTACAGTGTCACTACCAGTACAGTGCCACTACCAGTACAGTGCCACTACCAGTACAGTGACACTACCAGTACAGTGCCACTACCAGTACAGTGCCACCACCAGTACAGTGCCACCACCAGTACAGTGACACTACCAGTACAGTGTCACTACCAGTACAGTGCCACTACCAGTACAGTTCCACTACCAGTACAGTGCCACTACCAGTACAGTGACACTACCAGTACAGTGCCACTACCAGTACAGTGCCACTACCAGTACAGTGCCACCACCAGTACAGTCCAGAGAAAGTGCAGCCAACCCAACACCGTTCTGAAGGTCTACGGTGAACTATCAGCATGCCACGTGGAAGGTCTGTCACAAACCAATCTTAAAGAACCACCTTAATCACCTTGCAGTAGTTAACCCGAGCCCCCAGAACACCATGAATACATTTACTCATAACCGTCATAAACCATCATTACTTGTCATATTTTAAATTTGTATTTATAAAAAGGGAAACGATCTAGTTGGCTATCGAGATAACCCATATATAACCATTACGTCTCTCCCAACTTCTTATATAAACTACGGGGCTCACCATAGCCCGTGCTACTTGGAACATTTTGTTCCAAGTAGCGAATCTTTAACAACAACAACCCAATGTCGTGGGATCCGTGTGGGGGCAGATTAACTCCCGGTTGCAATTTTTTTTTCCATGTCGTTGGCACAGTCGGTTAAGTCGCATCTGGAAACCTCTCAGACGTAGGTTCGAACCCTCTTCACGGCCCTTGTGGATTTCTTCTTAGTTACAGCCTAAGACACGAACAGAGAGATCGTTATGCGTCTTCCCCCAACCAGGTGGTGCATAATATGAAGTCTCAGAGCCTTCAGCTCAAACTTAAAATACAAAGGCTTTATGGAAAGTGATAAAACTCAGGTGAAAAAATGTCTTTGGTTGTGTTGACAGTCCGCTTGACTGAGGGTCGCTCTAGCTGCCTGTTAATCCAACTTTTCCAGCTCCACACACTGTTAGATGAGACGCTTTCTGCTCTTCTCTTACTCCCGTAATAACTACAACTTTATTCTAAAATATATTATATATATATATATATATATATATATATATATATATATATATATATATATATATATATATATATATATATATATATATATATATATGAACAAGCTTAAAAGGTCCCCGAGTCAATATGCAACCGATAACTTCTCATCCCTGAAGGATTCGATCCTAGACAGCCAGGAGCTCCATGCACCTTAGTGTATCCAGTACTTTACCCACTAGACCACTACGACTCTTAAAAAGGATTGGAAGTCGTCAGACCCTTAACCCGAACCCCAACCCGACCCCCAACAGCACTTGGTGGTCAATTTGGGTGGGGGCGGACATTTTTTTTTCGAATCACCTCGCATGTTGCGGCCACACGAATAACACAGTTTTGACCCTCAAATTGACCACCAAGTGCTGTTGGGGGTCGGGTTGGGGGTCGGGTTAAGGGTCTGACGACTTCTAATCCTTTTTAAGAGTCGTTGTGGTCTAGTGAGTAAAGTACTGGATACACTAAGGTGCATGGAGCTCCTGGCTGTCTGGAGCTCCGTGCAGACAGCCCGCCCCTCCTTCCTCAGCCCCCCGCCCCCTCCTCCCCCCCACCCTACCCCACACCCTGATCATCTTCAGCAACACGCCAGATTTTCCCTGTTTTCATTCATCACTCGCACATTTCCCTCCCACAGGGAGAGGGACTCTCCCTCCCTACCTCCCCTCACCAACAGTTCCTCTCCCTCACCTCACAACCCCCCTGCCTCACCTCACAACCCCCCCTGCCTCACCTCACAACCCCCCCTGCCTCACCTCACAACCCCCCTGCCTCACCTCACAACCCCCCCTGCCTCACCTCACAACCCCCCTCCCTCACCTCACAACCCCCCTGCCTCACCTCACAACCCCCCCTGCCTCACCTCACAACCCCCCCTGCCTCACCTCACAACCCCCCCTGCCTCACCTCACAACCCCCCCTGCCTCACCTCACAACCCCCCCTGCCTCACCTCACAACCCCCCTGCCTCACCTCACAACTCCCTGCCTCACCTCACAACCCCCCCTGCCTCCCCTCACAACCCCCCTGCCTCCCCTCACAACTCCCCTCCCTCACCTCACAACTCCCCTCCCTCACCTCACAACTCCCCTCCCTCACCTCACAACTCCCCTCCCTCACCTCACAACTCCCCTGCCTCACCTCACAACTCCCCTGCCTCACCTCACAACTCCCCTGCCTCACCTCACAACTCCCCTCCCTCACTTCACAACTCCCCTCCCTCACTTCACAACCCCCCTCCCTCACCTCACAACCCCCCTCCCACAACCTCACAACCCCCCTCCCACACCTCACAACTCCCCTGCCTCACCTCACAACTCCCCTGCCTCACCTCACAACTCCCCTCCCACACCTCACAACTCCCCTGCCTCACCTCACAACTCCCCTGCCTCACCTCACAACTCCCCTGCCTCACCTCACAACTCCCCTGCCTCACCTCACAACTCCCCTCCCACACCTCACAACTCCCCTGCCTCACCTCACAACTCCCCTGCCTCACCTCACAACTCCCCTGCCTCACCTCACAACTCCCCTGCCTCACCTCACAACTCCCCTGCCTCACCTCACAACTCCCCTGCCTCACCTCACAACTCCCCTGCCTCACCATCTCATTAAAACGTAAGAAAAGTTGAAACAACAGGCTGTCAATTGGCACATACGAGGCAGGTTATCTTGAGGTTATCTTGAGATAATTTCGGGGGTTTTTAGTGTCCCCGTGGCCCGGTCCTCGACCAGGCCTCCACCCCCAGGAAGCAGCCCGTGACAGCTGACTAACACCCAGGTACCTATTTTACTGCTAGGTAACAGGGGCATAGGGTGAAAGAAACTCTGCCCATTGTTTCTCGCCGGCGCCTGGGATCGAACCCAGGACCACAGGATCACAAGTCCAGCGTGCTGTCCGCTCGGCCGACCGGCTCCCGACCGGCAGCAGCTATCGACGTTGTTGTTATAGATTCAGCTACTTGGAACAAGTTCCAAGTAAGTAAGTAATTATCAAAAGAAGGCACCAAACCGGGAAGGCTATGTAGCACCATCAAATACGCAAAATAATCAGAGGGCGCTAAATATCACCAAGGATGCCAATACGAGAACAAAAACGCATAAGGCGAACGATATCAAAAGTATCCGAGTCACCAAGAATTCTATCGAGGGACAGGTGACCGCGAGGGGCGGTCGGAAAGCAAGACACACGTTCGTCCTGGAAGTCAGGACATTCAAGAAGGACATGCACGACCGTAAGAGGGACAATGCAACTAGGACAATAAGGAGCAGGGCGGCGCTCCATCAAGTGACCATGGGTTAAGCGAGTATGGCCAATACGCAACCTCGCCAGAGCTGTTTCCCCACCGCCGGTTACGGTGGAAGGAGGACGGCCACGAGGAAACACAACATTTAAGAGTACGTAGCTTGTTACCAGTAACAGACAACCAAGAAGCCTGCCAACGGGTAAGGACTGAGGAATGGATAACCGGGTAAAAGTCGGAATACGGAATGCCTTTACGAGAGATGGGACAAGAGCGGACAGCTTCCTTAGCGGCAGCATCCGCACGCTCATTAAAAGACACACCAACATGGCTGGGAACCCAACAAAACTCAACCGACTTAAATTTACTGTGAACGAGAAACAGCCAATGCTGGATCTCGACAACTACTGGATGAACTGGATTAAAGCACCCGAGAGCCATGAGGGCACTACGAGAGTCAACAACAACCACAAAGGAAGACTGACAATGAGAAAGCAGGAGACGAAGAGCATAGAGAATAGCATAAAGTTCCGCTGTAAAGATGCTAGTCTCCGGAGGCAAGCGACACATATAAGTGCGATCAGGAAAAACAACAGAGTAGCCAACACCGTCCGCTGACTTAGACCCATCGGTGAAGACAGAAACTGAGCGGGAAGTGAGAAGAAAAGTGCTCGAGGAAAAGGCGTTTTAGAACCGTAGGAGGGGTAAAAGCTTTAGTGATACGGGTCAAGGAAGTACAAAACCGCGGAAGAGGGACCCTCCACCGGGGCAAAGAAGGAACAACACGAGGAGAAACATCAGAAATACGAACGGAGAGAGAATCCTGTAGGCGAGATAACCGGACAGAAAGAGGGAGGTGGTGAAGAGAAACAGGAACCGCAGGAGGGGTAAAAGTTAAAGCACGACAGAGGCGAGAGGAAGGATGTTGCAAGGACCGCGCAAGATAGCGAAGTACAGTAGCGATCACGGCGGTCCTGGAGAGACAGGAAGCCAGTGTCAACATACAAGCTAAGGATGGGAGTCGAACGAAAGGCACCAGAACTGAGGCGCAACCCAGTATGGTGCAAAGCATCAAGACGGCGAAGAGTAGAAGGAGAAGCAGACGAGTAAGCAGGGCAACCATAATCGAGCTTAGACAGGACGAGAGAGGAATGTAAAGCAAGGAGAGTGCACCTATCTGCCCCCCAAGAAGTATGGGACAAGACCCGAAGGAGGGTAAGGGCCTTAGAGCACTCAACACGGAGGTAAGAGATATGGGGAGACCAAGACAAACGAGTGTCAAGGAATAACCCCAAAAGCTTCGCGGAATCTTTGTATTCAAGGGGATGACCATAAAGTGACAAAGAGGGACGAAGAACAACCCGTTTCCGCGTAAAAGTCATGGCACAAGTCTTAGAAGTAGAGAACTTGAAGCCATGACCTGTGGCCCAAGACGACACGGCATCAATTGCAAGTTGAAGCCGGCGTTGAAGGAGAGGCGAATCATCACCCTGACAACAAAGGGTAAGATCATCGACATAGAGAGCGGAGAAGACACCAGAAGGAAGAGAGGAAAGAAGACCATTGAGGGCAACAAGAAAAAGAGTTAGTGCTCAGAACACTACCCTGGGGCACACCTTCGTATTGCTGAAAAGAGGGAGAGAGAGCGGTACCAAGGCGCACCCGAAAGGAACGACGAGAGAGGAAGCTGCGGAGAAAGAGAGGAGATGACCACGAAGGCCAAAGAATGAAGTTGAGATAGGATATGATAACGCCAAGTGGTGTCGTAAGCCTTTTCTAGGTCAAAAAGGACGGCAACAACGGAAGTCTTCGCAGCAAAAGCAGTACGAATATAGACCTCCAAGTTCACCAGGACATCTGTCGTGCTGCGGCACTTGCGGAAACCAAATTGAGAAGGGGAGAGGAGGTGATGGTGTTCCAGGAACCACATCAGACGAACGTTAACCATACGTTCAAAGAGTTTGCAGACACAACTTGTGAGAGCAATAGGGCGAAAGTCCTTAGGGGAAGTACCCAGAGACCCCGGTTTGCGAACAGGGAGGACAACGGCATCGAGCCAGTCCTCAGGGACTGACGACGACTCCCAGATCCGATTATACAGACTCAGTAAATACTGAGACGTGCTCGGAGGGAGATGGCGAAGCATCTCATAATGAATACCATCGGAGCCCGCCGCCGTAGAACCGCAGAGGGCCAGGGCAGAACGAAGTTCAGAGAGAGAGAAGGGATCATTATAGGGAAGCTGAAGATGAGTGCAGAAATCTAAAGGACGAGACTCAAGGACAGGTTTACGAAGAAGGAAAGATTGGGGAAGATGAAGACCAGAGCTAACAGAAGAAAAGTGGGAACCCAGTTCGGAAGCGACCCGCAACGGGTCCGCCACAAGAGTATCATGGAGGTGAAGGACCGGTGAAACATCGGGAACGAACTTACCCGCTATCTTGCGGATACGCTTCCAGATCTGGGCCAGAGGGGTCTCGGACGTAATTGTTGAGACATAAGATGCCCAACATTCACGTTTAGCCGTATGGATGGCCCTACGGGCCACCGCACTCGCTTTCCGAAAGAAAAGAAAAGAATCGGTCGTCTGCCTACGGCGGTGCCTCTTCCAGGCTGCACGCTTACAGCGGACAGCCCGAGCACAGTCCGCATTCCACCAGGGAACGCACTTCCGTGGACCCCGAGAGGAAGAGCGAGGAATAGAGCGGAGGGCAGCGTTGAAGACAGTGTCATGAAAAAGGAGGAGAGCGCGAGAGAGAGGCAGAAGGGAGAGGTCAGGGAGAGCAGCACTGAGGGTAAATAGGGTCCAGTCTGCCTTAGCAAACTGCCACTAGGGAAAGAGAGGGAAGGGCGAAAAGAGAAAAAGGAAAACAAGGATGGGAAATGATCACTTCCATGGAGGTCATCAAGAACCTGCCACGTGAAATCTAAGTAAAGAGAAGAAGAGCAGAGAGAAAGATCAAGACAAGAAAGGGTGCGAGTCCGAGAGTCCAAATGAGTGGGCTCACCAGAATTCAGAAGAGACAGGGAAGAAGAGAGGAGAAACGGCTCAAGGAGGCGACCCCGGGTATTCGTCAGAACGTCACCCCAAAGAGAATGACGACAATTGAAGTCACCCAGCAGGAGCACAGGCTCCGGCAAGGAGTCCAGGAGGTGTTTCAAATCAGGAAGAGAGAGCGGGACACTCGGGGGGAGATAAATGGAACAAACTGTGTACCATTTCCCCACAAAGATACGAGCAGCAGAACAATGGAGAGGCGAAGGAAAAAGTAAAGGAACAAAGGGAACATCAGCCCGAATCAAAAGAGCAGAAGAATTAGAAGCCCCAGCAAAGGCTGGGGGGGGGGGGGAGAGAAAGGAATAGCCACGAAAACGACCAGGACGAGCACCAAGCATTGGCTCCTGGAGACAGACACAAAGGGGCGAAAACCGCGAAATCAGAAGTTGGAGTTCGAGGAAATTGGCGTAATAACCTCGAACGTTCCATTGAAGAATGGACAACGACGAGAAGAGAAAGGACAAAAACAGAGAACAAGGAAGAAACAAAGGCGAAAGAGCAACAGAGCATGTTAAAGAATATCAGGGTCGGGATCAGGGTCAGCAAAGTCAGGGTTAGGGGGCATGGGTAAACTGAGCAAAGACGGAGGGAAGGAAACGGGAGAACAGAGCAGAGGTGGGCGGGCAGGGTCCGGAGGAGGAGGAGGAGGAAGAGGAGGAGACAACGGAGAGGAGCCGTCAAGGACAGCAGCAGGAGGAGGGGGAGTAGAAAGAGGGGAGCGCACCCCAGCAAGAGCAGCAACCGAAAGGGAAGCAGGGGCCAAAGAAACCTCCATAGCAGGAACAGGGGGCGCAAGCACTGAAACGGGAGGGGAAGGAGCAACAGAGCCAGAAGGAGGAGCTGAGGAAGAAAGCGAAGCCTTCTTACCCGCCGGGGAAGAGGAAGGAGAGGAGCCAGGCTTACGCTTCTGACTTAAAGAGACCGGTGTCCCAGCAACTACGTACCGGGCAACGGATTCCAGTGTCTCAACAGGAGAAGCCGAACGAGAGCACACACGACGGCCGTTAGGAGAGCGATGGACATCCGCCCGCACCGACAGGCGGTGGGGAGAGCCAATAGATGGAGGAAGAGGATGGGAAGGAGGATCGGAGGGGGACGAGGAAGAAGACACAGAAGACACGACAGACCGGGTAGAAGGAAGGGGAACCCCAGACAGAGGACCAGGAGGAGGATCCTTCGGGAGAGAACCCAAAGGAACAGAGGAGGGGGCAGTGGGCGCATCAGGGTCCAAGGCCCGGAAACGGTTGTGAGTCTGAGGAAGGCGGGAAGGACGAGGAGAGGAAGAGTGCAACACGCGAGCATAAGAGATATTAGCATAAGGCGGGAGCCGGCGAACCTGGCGCCTCGCCTCAGGAAAAGATAAACGCTCCCGGTGCTTCAGGTTGAGGACGGCTGCCTCAAGCTTGTAATGGACACACGCACGGGAGAAGGTAGGATGGGCCTCACCGCAGTTGAGGCAACGAGCCTGGGGAGAAGTGCACTCCGACTTAGAGTGACCTTCGCCACCACACAAAGGACAGAGAGAGACAGTCCCGGAGCAGCGGAGGGCACCATGCCCAAACCTCCAGCACTTGTTGCAGAGCCGAGGAGAAGGAATGTACTCCTGGACAGAGCACCTGGCACCAGCAAGAATGACAGAGGGTGGAAGGGTCCTACCATCAAAGGTAATCTTCACAACCCGGAGGGGTTGACGGCGACTACCACGAGGGGGACGAGTAAACGTGTCCACCTGGAGAATAGAATGGCCCTGGGCAGCGAGGATATGGCGAATATCGTCGTGGCAGTCGCGCAGGTCCCGAACACCGGTTGCAACATGGGGCGGGAGCAAAATAGTGCCAACACTGGCATTCAACTGAGCGTTCTTCGAGACCCGAACGGGGGTCTCGCCAAGGCAGGATAAGGCAGCCAAGCGGGAAGCAGCATCCTGAGAAGGAGCAGCAACGACACGTGTACCGAGACGAGTGGGGTTGAAAGTAATGGAGGCATCCACGGAATCAATGAGATGTCGATGAAGGGAGAAATCGTCAGGAGGCGCAGAATCAAGAGGGAGGAGATCAAAATATTTGGCCCACGAAGCGGGACCAAACAAGGCTTGATAGGTAGCAGAACTGGAAGGAATCGAGCGAGGGCGGCCGTGACGAGGACGGCGGTGAGAACCCCCAGAGAGAGAGGGGTTAAAAGGCGCAGTAGTTACAACTAGAGAAGGAGCCGCGCCAGGGGACGAGGTAGTCACCACTGGGGGCTTGGGGCTCGACCCAACCACAGAGGAGGGAGGGGAGCCAGGGGAAGGAGTCAGAGAGGCCAAAGGAGGAGCAAGGTCGGGGCCCAATGCAGCGGAGGCTACAGAGCCCGGTCTTCCAATAAGGACCGACTCAGGGGCTTGGTCGCCCACCCCACGAGCCTGAGAAGGTAAGCCAGAAGCAGCTGAAACAGGGGTTATCATCTTGACGAAATGAAGAATTCACTCACGAATGTGCCCCCACACCCACCATGGAGCCACAATTAGAGGCAGGACACCCAACAAGAAGCTATCGCCGATCTTGTCGGGGCCTCCTAGGGGTGCGTCGTGAGTATACGCCCCACAAACGCCACCTTAAGAAACCGACAGTCCGTCGAGATCGGGTTCAGTGACGAAGTGGGGATTGACAATAAAAGGTTCCCCTCGCTCTCGACGTCGGGTACTGCAGTTCTACGGGTGCATGAGTATGCCTCCTCAAGCACCCGGGCGTCAAAATAGAAGAAGTCCATGGAAGAACTAGAACGAGCAAAAGGTCGGCAGGAAACGGCAAGCAGATAGGAGAAGAGGGGGGAGAAAAACGAAACAGAAGGAAAAGGAAAAGATGCCCAGCAAAATTGGAGAGGACGGCAGCAGGAGCACAAGGCTAGAAAAGGACAGAGGACTGTCCCAAGGAGCATCACACTCCGGCAGCCGCCCACTAAGCCCCCACACGGCGACAACGAGCTGAGCGGGGAGGGGGAACAAGTTCCAAGTAGCACGGCCTATGGTGAGCCCGTAGTGGACTTACCTGGCACAGGAGCAGTGCGAGATGTTTGGAGTGAGTTCCCGACCCCGACCAAAGATTATATGTGCTGTTATAACCTATGGTGCAAACTTATTATATTACCAGGAAATTATTTCCAGAAATTTAGAATCTTATTCCTAAACCAGTGTTGCCGCGGGTTCTTCTGAGCCCAAGTTTATCCAGGTTACCTCTCGTGTTCCACCTTCAAGTCGGCTCCCTATTAATACCCCCTTGTAGCACCCTTCCTTCACCCGTGTGCTTCTCTCCACTCTTACTCTTCGCCTCTCTGGAGAATATAGTGTAAATAACGGTGCCAGTAACGCCACTCTTCCCCCTCCCTCCCGGAGATGGCGGGGGTGAGGGTCCCCCCCGGAGATGGCGGGGGTGAGGGTCCCCCCCAGAGATGGCGGGGGTGAGGGTCCCCCCCAGATGGCGGGGGTGAGGGTCCCCCCCAGATGGCGGGGGTGAGGGTCCCCCCCAGATGGCGGGGGTGAGGTCCCCCAGAGATGGCGGGGGAGAGGTCTCCCCCAGAGATGCCGGGGGAGAGGTCCCCGGGCAAGTCTCCCACGCCGCAGACATGAAATTAGTCTTTGTTCCAGCATTGTCTGGTGATTGTTTTCTGGTGCAAGAGTCCCCCCCCATGGGTGGGGGGATGGGGGAGGCGCCCCTGTGGTTCTCACCCTCACGACCGTCAATGGGGGGGACCCACCTCGGCCCCTTCCTTCCCCCACCCCCCCTCCATCCTTTCATCTTTCCTTCTTACCTCTACATCACCATTACTATTTCCTTAGCAATCTCTCTTCTCGTTCTCTCTTCCCATCTATTCTCTTCTTTCATTTGCTCTCTTCCTTTCTCTTGTTCATCTCGCCCAACTCTCAACATCCTTCTCACGGTTTCCTCATTTCTCGTCCTCTCATACCGGCTCTCTCTCCTTTGTCCATTCTCTTCTCTCCTCTTACCAATCTACTTCCATTTCCTCCTCATACTTCTCACCCTGCTTCTCCATCTCCCTGTTATCTCTTCCTCATCCGTCGCCTCACATTACACCTACCTCATTCCCTCTCACTCGTCACCTTCTTCACACTGCACAAAATATCAACACACTCAACTACTGACGAAAAATGCATATTAACACTCGGGAACACACTCTAACCTCAGACACACTCACACATCACATTAAGTACCATTACACATTAAGGTGTGGGTACCACTCTGCCCTTCCGCCTAAGTGCTTGTTGCTCAAACGTAAACACTTAGATTGGCTTCAGGAGCTTCCAGACTTCCCGTGATTTCAGTAGAAATTCGGTTCTATGACTTATGTTTCTTAAGTCCACGGTGGTCTAGTGGTAGAGTATGCGGCCGGCAATGCCTTGGACCCAGGTTCGCGCCCACCTCAACGCTCTAGTGGTTTTTCTCATTCATATACATCACGTCAATGTGATTTCTGTTTAATAAATCACGTTTGTTAACAAATGAACCCCTCATATAGTAAGAAAATGTAGAGATAATACAATTATGTGGATAATTTAATAACTACTTTACACGGTTCTATGCACTTTTCAGCGCCAGTAAATAATTATTAAATTTGTTTAAAAAAACTATTAATCCCTAACTCTAGGCGGCATAATTTAATTTCCTGCACGTGGCAGCTTCGACCTGGCGGAACAGATGAGTTAATTGCTGCTATTTTTCCTCCGGTCATAAAAGAAAATGGGCATTAAGGTTTTTTACTTAAAGAAAATGTGATTCATTATTCAGTTAAAGGGTTACTGCTCCAGACCGTGGCATGTTAATCTTGGTGTAATGCACAGCATGTGAGATTTAATAAATAGATTTCAGAGAAAGGTGTATCGAATTTTGAATACGAAATTAAATTATGAATTAAAATTAACGAAGAATTAGAATGACATTGTAATTCTTCGTTAATTTTAACAGTTGACTTAGAGGCCACGAAGTGGCACGGCCTTTAAGTACAAATCTAATTACTTATATTAAATATGATATGCTATGCTTACTAGGTAACTTAAGCGTGCGCGCGCACTCTCACGCACACACGCGCACGCACACACACGCACGCACACGCACGCACACACCGCACGCACGCACGCACGCACGCGCGCGCGCACACACACGCGCGCGCACGCACGCGCGCACGCACGCACGCGCGCGCACACACACGCGCGCGCGCGCACACACACACACACACACACACACACACACACACACACACACACACACACACACACACACACGCACGCGCGCACGCACGCACGCGCGCGCACACACACACGCACGCGCGCACACACACACACACACACACACACACACACACACACACACACACACACACACACACAATTCCCATTGAGGGGACAAAACGTGGGGAGTAAAGTTAGTAGATGTTATAGACAGGAATTTCCTAAAACAACATGTGAAGGAAGACACAGGGGAAAGAGGAGGAGATGCACCGAGCCTATTAGACCTGATTTTCACCCAGAACGTAGAAGATATCGAGAATTTGGAGCATGAAATACCTCTAGGGGCCAGCGACCATTGTGTCCTAGTCTTGGACTACATGATGGAATTCAAACTTGTGACCATGGGACAAGAGAGCTGGGAAAGGAGAGTTGACTACAGGAAAGGGGACTATAGGAGGATAAGGGACTATCTGGAAGAAGTGCAGTGGGAGGAAGAAATTAGAGGAAAACAGTCCAAGATATGATGGACCTAGTCATACGGAAATGCCAGGAGGCCGAAGAGAGATTTATTCCAACAGTAAAGGGAAAAAATAAGAGGGAATATAATAACCCATGGTTTAATAGACAGTGTCAGGAAGCAAAAATGGCCAGCAGGCGGGAGTGGAGGAAGTACAGAAGACAAAGAACAGAGGACAACAGAAGCAGATACAACAGAGCTAGGAACGATTACATTAACATAAGACGAACATCGGAAAGGAACTATGAGAACGATATCGCAATCAAAGCTAAAAAACAACCTAAGTTACTACACAGTCATATAAGAAGAAAAATGTCGGTGAACGACCAAGTGACAAGACTAAGGAAAACAGAAGGGGCATATACTGAAAGTGACAAGGAAATCTGCGAGGCACTGAATGCCAGTTTCCATGGAGTGTTCACAACCGAGCCTGAGCAGCTCTCATTGTTAGAAGAGATTACCATAGATGAAAGACTATCAGATATAGAGGTGACAGCAGAGGAGGTAATGAAACAGTTGACAACACTGGATGCAACTAAAGCGGTTGGACCAGACAAAGTATCACCGTGGATACTTAAAGAGGCAGCGCAGGCTCTCAGCGTGCCTCTGGCAATGATCTTTAATGAGTCACTTATGTCGGGAGAATTGCCCAGTTGCTGGAAGAAGGCAAATGTACCGATTTTCAAGAAAGGCGATAGGGAGGAGGCACTTAACTACAGACCTGTATCACTGACAAGCATCCCCTGTAAAATACTGTTAAGAATAATTAGGCTACGACTGGTTGCACACCTGGAGAACGTTAGGTTTGTGAACAAACATCAACATGGGTTCTGGACAGGGAAATCGTGCCTAACAAACCTTTTGGAATTCTATGATAAAATAACGAGGATAAGACAGGACAGAGATGGTTGGGCAGACTGCATATTTCTGGACTGCCAAAAAGCCTTTGATACAGTACCGCACATGAGACTGCTGTTCAAACTCGAGAGGCAGGCGGGGGTGGGGGGAAAGGTCCTAGCATGGATAAAGAACCACCTAACAGGAAGGAGCCAAAGAGTTACGGTAAGGGGGCGAGAAGTCGGACTGGCGAACAGTAACGAGTGGAGTACTACAAGGATTGGTGCTGGGACCAATTCTATTTCTAATATATGTTAACGACATGTTTACAGGAGTAGAGTCCTACATGTCGATGTTCGCGGATGACGCAAAGTTGATGAGAAGAGTTGTGACAGATGAGGATTGCAGGATCCTCCAAGAGGACCTGAACAGGTTGCAGAGATGGTCAGAGAAATGGATACTGGAGTTCAACACGAGCAAATGTAAAGTTATGGAAATGGGACTAGGTGATAGGATACCAAAGGGACAGTACACAATGAAGGGGAACTGCCTACCTGTGACGACGCGAGAAAGAGACCTGGGCGTGGACGTAACACCTAATCTATCTCCTGAGGCACATATAAATAGGATAATGACAGCAGCGTACTCTACACTGGTAAAAGTTAGAACATCATTCAGAAACCTAAGTAAGGAGGCATTAAGGGCGCTTTACACTGACTACGTGAGGCCTATCTTAGAATTTGCCGCCTCATCATGGAGTCCTCATCTGAAGAAGCATATAAGGAAACAGGAAAAGGTTCGGAGGTTTGCAACGAGACTCGTCCCAGAGCTACGAGGGATGGGGTATGAGGAGCGCCTGAAGGAACTGTGACTTACGACACTAGAAAAAAAAGGGGGAGGGGGGACATGATAGGAACGTATAAAATACTCAGGGGGATTGACAGAGTGGACATAGACGAAATGTTCATACGGAATAGTAACAGAATGAGGGGGACATGGGTGGAAGCTGGAAACTCAGATGAGTCACAGAGATGTTAGGAAGTTTTCTTTTAGCGTGAGAGTAGTGGGAAAATGAAATGCACTCAAGGAACAGGTTGTGGAAGCAAATAATATTTCATAATTTTAAAACTAGGTATGATAGGGAAATGGGACAGGAGTCATTGCTGTAAACAACCGATGGCTCGAAAGGCGGGATCCAAGAGTCTATGCTCGATCCTGCAGACACAAATAGGCGAGTACAAATAGGTGAGTACACACACACACATACACACACACAGTGATGTGGTGGAGGCTGACTCCATACACAGTTTCAAATATATGATAGAGCCCAGTAGGCTCAGGAATCTGTACACCAGTTGATTGACAGTTGAGAGGCGGGACCAAAAGAGTCAGAGCTCAACCCCCACAAGCACAACTAGGTGAGTACGACTAGATGAGTACAAACACACATTGGCCTCTCGGCTGAATGGACAGCGCTCGGGAGTCGTAGTCATAAGGGCCCGTGTTCGATCCCCGGCAACCACCTTGATCCGTCAAGAAAAATCACATTGTACCTTCCCTACCACCTGTGATCACTCAGGCCGTGACGGTGGGGGAGTCTTGTGGACTCTGGCTAACAGTCTCGTGGGCTCTGGCTAACAGTCTCGTGGACTCTGGCTAACAGTCTCGTGGACTCTGGCTAACAGTCTCGTGGACTCTGGCTAACAGTCTCGTGGACTCTGGCTAACAGTCTCGTGGACTCTGGCTAACAGTCTCGTGGACTCTGGCTAACAGTCTCGTGGACTCTGGCTAACAGTCTCGTGGACTCTGGCTAACAGTCTCGTGGACTCTGGCTAACAGTCTCGTGGACTCTGGCTAACAGTCTCGTGGACTCTGGCTAACAGTCTCGTGGACTCTGGCTAACAGTCTCGTGGACTCTGGCTAACAGTCTCGTGGACTCTGGCTAACAGTCTCGTGGACTCTGGCTAACAGTCTCGTGGACTCTGGCTAACAGTCTCGTGGACTCTGGCTAACAGTCTCGTGGACTCTGGCTAACAGTCTCGTGGACTCTGGCTAACAGTCTCGTGGACTCTGGCTAACAGTCTCGTGGACTCTGGCTAACAGTCTCGTGGACTCTGGCTAACAGTCTCGTGGACTCTGGCTAACAGTCTCGTGGACTCTGGCTAACAGTCTCGTGGACTCTGGCTAACAGTCTCGTGGACTCTGGCTAACAGTCTCGTGGACTCTGGCTAACAGTCTCGTGGACTCTGGCTAACAGTCTCGTGGACTCTGGCTAACAGTCTCGTGGACTCTGGCTAACAGTCTCGTGGACTCTGGCTAACAGTCTCGTGGACTCTGGCTAACAGTCTCGTGGACTCTGGCTAACAGTCTCGTGGACTCTGGCTAACAGTCTCGTGGACTCTGGCTAACAGTCTCGTGGACTCTGGCTAACAGTCTCGTGGACTCTGGCTAACAGTCTCGTGGACTCTGGCTAACAGTCTCGTGGACTCTGGCTAACAGTCTCGTGGACTCTGGCTAACAGTCTCGTGGACTCTGGCTAACAGTCTCGTGGACTCTGGCTAACAGTCTCGTGGACTCTGGCTAACAGTCTCGTGGACTCTGGCTAACAGTCTCGTGGACTCTGGCTAACAGTCTTGTGGACTCTGGCTAACAGTCTCGTGGACTCTGGCTAACAGTCATGATAGAGAGAGAGAGACTGCCAAGGTGAGATGAGCACCTGACATACTCCCAGCACCAATAAGCTGGTCGCTCTGGGTTAGGCTACAGTCTCTTAGCATGATAATTGTCGCTGATGTTATCATGTTATCCTGGGCGACATAATACTCTGTGTGTGTGTGTGTGTGGTGTGTGTGTGTGTGTGTGTGTGTGTGTGTGTGTGTGTGTGGTGTGTGTGTGTGTGTGTGTGTGTTTGTTTGTTTTCACATCTTCCCATAAATTTTCACATTATTTCAGTGACTGAAAAATGAGCCGTAATTTTGTAACACTCAAATACGAACTAGGAGATAGTTATTGTTGCACATTAGAGTGAGGAGGGTGGAGGAGCCGTGCCCTGGGAGGTGTGAGCAATGGCCCCGGGAACCTCTGAATTATGTATCGGCTGACCACATGATGGGTGGCTGTGGGGGAGGGGGGGGGAGGGGGGGGGTAGTTTCCTCAGAAGATGGTAGTGTGTACGTACACGCGCACACACACGCACACGCGCATACACACGCGCACCCACCCACACACACCCACAAAACCTACAAAATTCTCAGAGGAATTGACGGGTAGATAAAGATAAACTGTTTAACACTGGTGGTACACGAACAAGGGGACACAGGTGGAAACTGAGTACCCAAATGAGCCATTGGGACGTTAGAAAGAACTTTTTCAGTGTCAGTGTTATTAACAGGTGGAATGCATTAGGAAAGTGATGTGGTGGAGGCTGACTCCATA
>NC_091227.1:10006580-10054456 GCF_040958095.1 Procambarus clarkii
GGGACTACCTCCTTACAACAACTAGACGAACGGACCTTGGAGTGGACATAACACCAAGGGGGGGGGGGACTACCTCCTTACAACAACTAGACGAACGGACCTTGGAGTGGACATAACACCAAGGGGGGGGGGGGGACTACCTCCTTACAACAACTAGA
Source organism: Procambarus clarkii (assembly GCF_040958095.1). NCBI lineage: Eukaryota > Metazoa > Arthropoda > Malacostraca > Decapoda > Cambaridae > Procambarus > Procambarus clarkii. The sequence goes on from NC_091227.1 coordinate 10,006,739, forward strand.
CGAACGGACCTTGGAGTGGACATAACACCAAGGGGGGGGGGGGACTACCTCCTTACAACAACTAGACGAACGGACCTTGGAGTGGACATAACACCAAGGGGGGGGGGGACTACCTCCTTACAACAACTAGACGAACGGACCTTGGAGTGGACATAACACCAAGGGGGGGGGGGACTACCTCCTTACAACAACTAGACGAACGGACCTTGGAGTGGACATAACAACAAGGGGGGGGGAGGGGACTACCTCCTTACAACAACTAGACGAACGGACCTTGGAGTGGACATAACACCAAGGGGGGGGGGGGACTACCTCCTTACAACAACTAGACGAACGGACCTTGGAGTGGACATAACACCAAGGGGGGGGGGGGACTACCTCCTTACAACAACTAGACGAACGGACCTTGGAGTGGACATAACACCAAGGGGGGGGGGACTACCTCCTTACAACAACTAGACGAACGGACCTTGGAGTGGACATAACACCAAGGGGGGGGGGGGACTACCTCCTTACAACAACTAGACGAACGGACCTTGGAGTGGACATAACACCAAGGGGGGGGGGACTACCTCCTTACAACAACTAGACGAACGGACCTTGGAGTGGACATAACACCAAGGGGGGGGGGGGACTACCTCCTTACAACAACTAGACGAACGGACCTTGGAGTGGACATAACACCAAGGGGGGGGGGGGACTACCTCCTTACAACAACTAGACGAACGGACCTTGGAGTGGACATAACACCAAGGGGGGGGGGGACTACCTCCTTACAACAACTAGACGAACGGACCTTGGAGTGGACATAACACCAAGGGGGGGGGGGGACTACCTCCTTACAACAACTAGACGAACGGACCTTGGAGTGGACATAACACCAAGGGGGGGGGGGACTACCTCCTTACAACAACTAGACGAACGGACCTTGGAGTGGACATAACACCAAGGGGGGGGGGGGACTACCTCCTTACAACAACTAGACGAACGGACCTTGGAGTGGACATAACACCAAGGGGGGGGGGGGACCTACCTCCTTACAACAACTAGACGAACGGACCTTGGAGTGGACATAACACCAAGGGGGGGGGGGACTACCTCCTTACAACAACTAGACGAACGGACCTGGAGTGGACATAACACCAAGGGGGGGGGGGGACTACCTCCTTACAACAACTAGACGAACGGACCTTGGAGTGGACATAACACCAAGGGGGGGGGGGGACTACCTCCTTACAACAACTAGACGAACGGACCTTGGAGTGGACATAACACCAAGGGGGGGGGGGACTACCTCCTTACAACAACTAGACGAACGGACCTTGGAGTGGACATAACACCAAGGGGGGGGGGGACGGACCTGGCCTTACAACAACAAGGGGGGGGGGGGAACGGACCTTGGAGTGGACATCACACCAAGTAAAACTCCGGAGACACTTTTATATAGAATTCCAACAGCAGCGAATGGCAAAACAGCCTTCATAAACACTAATAAAAAGGCATTCAGATAGCAGTACACTAAGTGAGAGCAGTTTGGGAGCATGCCGCCCCATCATGGAGCCTCCACCTAAAGAAACACATAAGAAAACTCTAAAAGGTTCAAAAGTTTGCAAAAAGCCTCGTCCCAAAATTGAGGTATGACGAGAGACTGAAAGGACTATACCTGACGACGTTAGAGAAGAGGAGAGATAGAGAGAGAGAGAGAGAGAGAAGAGGAGAGACAGAGAGAGAGAGGGGGGAACATGATTGATATGTATAAAATACTTAGGGGGGATTGACAGAGAGGAAAAGGAGGAAATGTACACAATGAACACCAATAGTTCAACAGGACACGGATGGGAGCTCGAGACTCAAATGAATCACAGATATGTTAAAAAAATTTAATTTTAGCCTAATAGTAATGAGGAAAATGGAATGAGCTTGAGGAGCAAGTTGCACAATCACCCAGTCATAGTATTAAACGTAGATATGATAGGGAAATAGGTCAGGAGTCATTGCATCAGAGAACCTACGGATGGAAAAGCCGAGTGCACGTGCAGGCACAAATAGGCGAGTACATAACCTCTCCCTGCCCCCCCCCCCCCCCCCACGAAGCGAGCATTCGTACATCCCCTAAATTATCACCCAAGTATCTTGCCCTTAATCAAATTTAATGGTGGTGGCGGTAGCCAAATTTTTATTTTACAGAGCGCGGCAGAGCTACAGCGGCGGGCGCTGCTGCTGCTACTGCTGCTGCTGCTGCTGCTGCAACTGTTGCTGCAACTGTTGCTGCTGCTGCAACTGCTACTGCTGCTGCAACTGTTGCTGCTGCTGCAACTGCTGCTGCTGCTGCTGCTGCTGCTGTTCCCGAGGTTGGGTGGGGGTGGAGGGGTGGGGAGTTGAAGGAACATTTGCGTTACAAATAACTTTGTAATTGTTATAGAGAGGAACCCGAGCCGCACTAAGATAACTCCTGACGGAGCCGGGCGGTGAGGCAGAATGTAAAGAGTACTTCCATCCGGTGGTGTGTGACTAGGTAAACTCATGGTAACTCTACATGGAGAGCCCAATAGGTTACGTTATGATTCACCAGTTGCCATTACACCGCTGACTGTATGAAGGGAAGTTGATACTTTAAGAGTTTACCTCACCTGTGGGGCCTCCGTCGACCTGTGGGGCCTCCGTCGACCAGAGTGCTCCGTCGACAAGGTCTGATTGGTCGGGTCACCCACCAGGGCTCGACCTATAGTAGGCGGTGTACCCTAGGGTGGTGTACCCTAGGGCACGGTACTGAAGCCTCGCACTCACCTGGAATTAAAAAAAAGTTGACATTAATACGGTGTATTTATGAAGAAAAAATACAAATTATCTATGAACGTGTATGAATATGAACCCCAGGACGACCAGCCACAGTTTGAACCCCCAGAACGACCGTAGGGCCAAGAGGAGCCGCCTCTCGTGGGGCCAAGAGGAGCCGCCTCTCGTGGGGCCAAGAGGAGCCGCCTCTCGTGGGGCCAAGAGGAGCCGCCTCTCGTGGGGCCAAGAGGAGCCGCCTCTCGTGGGGCCAAGAGGAGCCGCCTCTCGTGGGGCCAAGAGGAGCCGCCTCTCGTGGGGCCAAGAGGAGCCGCCTCTCGTGGGGCCAAGAGGAGCCGCCTCTCGTGGGGCCAAGAGGAGCCGCCTCTCGTGGGGCCAAGAGGAGCCGCCTCTCGTGGGGCCAAGAGGAGCCGCCTCTCGTGGGGCCAAGAGGAGCCGCCTCTCGTGGGGCCAAGAGGAGCCGCCTCTCGTGGGGCCAAGAGGAGCCGCCTCTCGTGGGGCCAAGAGGAGCCGCCTCTCGTGGGGCCAAGAGGAGCCGCCTCTCGTGGGGCCAAGAGGAGCCGCCTCTCGTGGGGCCAAGAGGAGCCGCCTCTCGTGGGGCCAAGAGGAGCCGCCTCTCGTGGGGCCAAGAGGAGCCGCCTCTCGTGGGGCCAAGAGGAGCAGTTTTCCTTTTTTTAAGGGTATGTTAAAACTCGTATAGATATATTATGGATGCATGTTGGTATTAATTCTTGAATGTGTGATCCTGCATTTACCGTCTGCGACTGAACAAAGTGAGCGTACCTCACACACACTACTGTATACCCCTTGTTGGGATCGAACTGTCGAAAACCCAACACATTTAAATAGATTTGTTCTGTAAGTGCTTCTCTTATTCTTTGTAATCCAACTGGATACTTTGATTTTTTTTCCAGGTGTCAGTCTCAGCTTGAAATTGTCAGGTGCGACACACTTAATTCTCCTGAGATCTGACTGAGGACAAGAAAATTTTGGAGAAGACTTAGTGATATAGGTGAATATATCCATTAAACACGGGGGTACCGTATATGTACAGTTAAATATATATATGTCGTACCTAGTAGCCAGAACACACTTCTCAGCCTACTATGCAAGGCCCGATTTGCCTAATAAGCCAAGTTTTCCTGAATTAATATATTTTCTCTACTTTTTTCTTATGAAATGATAAAGCTACCCATTTCATTATGTATGAGATCAATTTTTTTTTGATTGGTGTTAAAATTAACGTAGATATATGACCGAACCTAACCAACCGTACCTAACCTAACCTATCTTTATAGGTTAGGTAGCCGAAAAAGTTAGGTTAGGTAGTCGAAAAAAACATTAATTCATGAAAACTTGGCTTATTAGGTAAATCGGGCCTTGCATAGTAGGCTGAGAAGTGCGTTCTGGCTACTAGGCACGACATATATATATATATATATATACTAAAGTCCTAAAGTCCTACGTCCTAAGGTCCGTGTCGCTGGAGACTTGGAACACGCTGTCACAGCTGGAGCAAACTGGTCGGACACGGACGGACGGACGGACGGACGGACGACGGCGCACACGCACGCGCACACAAAAAAACGGCATGTCGACCGAATGGGAGTGAGTATAGTACTGTTCAGTTCATGCTCTGACCAGCACTCATTGCCTCGCCCGGTGATTCTGATTGGCTAACAGAATTCCCGCCACCGGACGAGCCACACCGTGCTGACCGTTAACGACCTTCACGGTCGTTAACCTTGTTCTTCCTGTAATATTGAAAGTATTACTATTAAATAACAGTGCTATTTTTTATAGCGACGCAATAACACGATAATGCATTCCGTAACACCCTTGACAGGAAACCATGAGACTCGTGTCATGTTCCCCGCTGTTCAAACGGGTTCCCCCGATATTCAAACGGGTTCCCCAGATATTCAAACGGGTTCCCCCGATATTCAAACGGGTTCCCCCGATATTCAAACGGGTTCCCCCGATATTCAAACGGGTTCCCCCGATATTCAAACGGGTTCCCCCGATATTCAAACGGGTTCCCCCGATATTCAAACGGGTTCCCCAGATATTCAAACGGGTTCCCCCGATATTCAAACGGGTTCCCCGCCTATTCATACGGGTTCCCCGCCTTTCATACGGGTTCCCCCGCTGTTCAGAGAACTAACCGCGAACTTGGAAAGATTTAAAATTACACCGTTAGTTTGGACACCCAATCACCTGCGAGTGTGCAGTTCACGTCACGGTCAGAGACGCCAAAGCCACCAATCACGAGCAAGAGTAGAGTTGACGCCACAAACCACGAGCCGTTAAGACAACCAATCACAAAGAAGTGTAGAGTTCGCGCCGAGCTCAGCGCCCCCTGAGCCGACCAATCACAGTCGAGTGAGTCTTCACCCTTCTCCCTCAACTCAGAAGACGTCAATATAATGATGGCAGAGTCAACGGCCCAGGTACACTCTGATGTCATCCACTTACATCACGCGAGAGCCTCCAGAGCCTCCAACACAAGAGTGATTGAAAAGGCAACGTGAAAAGGCTCTCAGCCAAATTGTTGGCATCTTGCGAATTACCAGGAGCGAGGTCTGAGGAGCACCGAGACGACGACTCAAACGTTTCATTAAGACATAAACGCCGACACCTTGACTGGCGGTTCGCACGACCCATATTAACCAGTTAGAAATTTCAGAGTCAATATTATCCACGTAAACAGAGGCTGAGCGAGCGAGCAGGGGCGTCAGTGAGTGGCCCTGGTGACCTCATACAAGATCCTCATCCTCAAGGGCTTCTTGGCGGGAAAAAAAGGGGGATCAGAATTTATCGTGGGAATCAATAACTTGAAATGAGACAGTAAATGGAGTAGATATTTATGTTGCATTCACCGGGGTTAAGAGGCGGGCCAAACTACTCCTCGACCATCGGACTCCGGTGCGTGAAAGGGAGCTACCATGCCAGTGGAGAAGGGAGGGAGGGGAAGGGGGGGTTCTTCCTCTGTTGGGCAGCAACGATTTAGAAAAGAAATCAGGTGACTAGAAACCACCCCAGCCTCCAATAAAACACATTTACAATCGCAACACACACACACACACACACACACACACACACACACACACACACACACACACACACACACACACACACACACACACACACAGGTCAGGGGTCCTGACTGGCTGAGTGGACAGCGCTCTGGATTCGTAGTCCTAAGGATCCTGATTCGATCCCCAGTGGAGGCGGAAAACAAATGGGAAGTTTCTTTCACCCTGATGCCCCCTGTTAACCTAGCAGTAAATAGGTACCTGGGAGTTAGATAGCTGCTACGGGCCACTACATGGGAATGTGTATGTGTGTGTGTGGGCGTGTGTTTAGAGAGAAATATATGTAATAGACATAATAAGAGGAACAATAAATTGGTTAGAAAGGCGGGGTCCAAGAACTAATAGCTCGATTCAGCAAATACAAATAGTAAATACACACACACACACACAGCCTATTATGCTTCAACAAGCTTCAAATAAAATATTAAAATTTAGACAAACGTATATTTACACATCCTGTGTAGAGTATTTTGTTTCCAGAACATGATGACATGAAGGCAAATCTCCCCATCTAAAGTAAACAACATTTGGAAAATGGCGAGTAAAAAACCTGTACCGAACAAAATATCTGTAGACAATTCTTTAAATATTAAAAGAATCGTCGAAGAACACCAACATTGGTGACCATGCCACGTTGAAGCCACAATAGCACGATGTATCTATGTGAAAATATTGAGGCAGTACATTCGGATCGAACCTGTGTCCCTGGACTTCCCAGGCAGCATTCCATAATTTGTCTGTGGAATGGGGGTAAAAATAGAGTGAAGGAAGTGTTCAGTCCTTATACAGACAAAAGTAACTAGAATACGATGCTATGTGAGCACTGAGGAACACACTTGAGGAGCAACAACCATGGAAGTAAAAGAGAGAGAGAGAGAGAGAGAGAGAGAGAGAGAGAGAGAGAGAGAGAGAGAGAGAGAGAGAGAGAGAGAGAGAGAGAGAGAGAGAGAGAGAGAGAGAGAGAGAGACAGAGAGAGACAGAGACAGAGAGAGAGACAGAGAGAGAGACAGAGAGAGAGAGAGACAGAGAGAGAGAGACAGAGAGAGAGAGAGACAGAGAGAGAGAGAGAGAGAGAGACAGAGAGAGACAGAGAGAGAGAGAGACAGAGAGAGAGAGAGACAGAGAGAGAGAGACTGAGAGTGAGGCTGAGAGTGAGGCCGAGAGTGAGGCCGAGAGTGAGGCCGAGAGTGAGGCCGAGAGTGAGACTGAGAGTGAGACAGAGTGAGACTGAGTGAGACTGAGAGTGAGACTGAGAGTGAGACTGAGAGTGAGACTGAGAGTGAGGCTGAGAGTGAGACTGAGAGTGAGGCTGAGAGAGAGACTGAGAGTGAGACAGAGAGACTGAGAGAGAGAGACTGAGAGAGAGAGACAGAGTGAGGCTGAGAGTGAGGCTGAGATAGAGACTGAGAGTGAGACTGACTGACTTTCTGGCTAGAGGCAAATGATTAAAGCTTTGAAATAATAAATGAATTGATCAAAGGAACAAACTTCAAGACGCCATGAAGATGGTTGTCAAGAGGAAGACATCCCCCCCCCCCCACATGCAAGAGCAATATGCTAGACGAGGCATAAGGAGACTTTTGTAGAGCCTGAGGTTACTGAGAAGTATCTCATTATTTTAAACCTGAAAAGAATATCCAACATTTTATAAAACACTGTTGACCTGTGTGAGATTCTGATGATGAATCAAGGGGCAAGGAGCCACTTTTGGTTAATTAAGCTGGTATGCAATCATCCAGAGTTTGCTTAAATTCAACTGGCAAAAACTCTTTTTTATTGACGTGAAAAGTTTCAGAGTTCAAAGTGTCTCAGAGGACGATGGTGTGAAGATGAGCCATGAGTAGAAGCACACTGCTGAGTTAAGCACTGACTGAGCACAAACTGAGCACAGACTGAGCACAGACTGAGCACAGACTGAGCACAGACTGAGCACAAACTGAGCACAGACTGAGCACAGACTGAGCATACCTGTACAGGTGACCACCGCGGGAGTCCCTAGCCTGCTGAGGTCTCACAAGCTCCTCGGATGTGACTGAGGAAACTTCCTACCTCCTGACAACCTGTTGATAGTTCCGGGGATCAACGTCCCCGCGGCCCGGTCTTTGATCAGGACTCTTAGCTATCTGGTCAACCAGACTGTTGGACGTAGCTGCTCGCAATCTGACTTATGAATCAGAGCTTGATTTAATCAGGAATTCTTTCCGAAATATTCTTTGCAAACTAACATTAATAACATTAGTAGGCCCAAGAGAAACAACAAGCGAGAAGGATTATTCAATAAATTCAATTTTAATAATAAAAGGATAGACTGGGAGAATATAAACAGGGAACTTGCAAAGCATTTAATGGGAAAATGTTCTAATACAAATCCTACACAAGGAATAGAAAAAAACTGACTTCTGAAGCCTATGAAGTCTGCCTGAAACATGTTCCTTCGAGGAAAGCCAGAAAGAGGTCCAACGGTAGAAAGAGAACGCAGACGACACTACAAAAGAAGGAGAAAATTAACGGAAATGCTGAAGCAGACACAACTCTCCATACAAAGAAGGAATAATTTATAACAGGGAGATTGAAGAAATCGAACAGAGACTGAAGTATTCATATCAGACTTGAAGAAAGATAATTAAAACAGCAATGCAATTCAAGTAAATAAAAAACCAAAATACTTCTTCACATATGCGAAATCAAAAGCAAAAACCACTGCCAGTATTGGACCTATTCGTACTAGTGAAGGTTCATACACTGAGGATGACAAAGAAATTAGTGAAATCCTAAAAAACAGCATGGGGACATGTTTAGCACCCCGATACACAACATGAAAGTGGAAGATTCGAACAACTTCTTTATGCGTGATATCCAAACACCTGTAAATATTACTGATATCAACACGAGCGTGACAGATTTTGAAAGAGAAAATCACAAGATTCCCATGCACTCAGCCCCAGGGTCCAGACTCATGGAATTCAATATTTATAAAGATACTGCAAAGTGCCAGTAGCACAGGCACTCAGTATAGTGTGGAGGAAGAGCTTGGACACGGGGGAGATACCAGATGAGCTTAAAGCAGCAGACATAGCCCCTCTACACAAGGGAGGGAGCAAAGCATTGGCAAAGAATTAAAGACCAGTTGTACTAATGTTCCACATAATAAAAGTATTTGAGAGTGATCAGGAGTCAGGTCACTAGTTTCATGGAGACCAATGACTTCCAAAATCCAGGTCAACATGGATTTAGAGCGGGAAGATCGTGCCTCTCACAGTTACTTGACCACTACGATAAAATCACTGAGGATTTTCACTGTATTCTGAAAACAGAATGCAGATGTGGTATACACGAATTTCGCAAAGGCATTCGACAATTGTGACCATGGAGTGATAGCACACAAAATAAGGTCAATGGGAATAACTGGTAAAGTAGGTCGCTGGATACTCAGTTTCTGTCGAACAGAACACAAAGAGTAACAGTCAACCATATAAAATCGAGTCAAAGGGCAGTTATAGCTCTGTACCTCGAGGTCCATTCCATGCACCACTGCTATTCCTAATTTTCATATCAGGTATAGACTCAAATACAAGTCACAGCTTCGTATCATCCTTTGCAGATGACACAAAAATCAGCATGAAAATTACCTCTGCTGAAGACATTGAAAAACTACAAGCAGATATTGATAAAGTTTTCGACTGCGCAGCAGAAAATAACATGATGCTTAACAGTAATAAATTCCAGGTACTCATATACGGTAAAAATGAGGACCTTATAACATAATACAGGGTACAAAACACAAACAAATTTGCCTATAGTAGGAAAGCAACAAGTCAAGGATTTGGGAATAACGATGTCTGACGACCTAACGTTTAGGGAGCATAACCAAGCAAATATTGCGTCAGCCAGAAAAATGATAGGATGGATTACTAGAATTTTCAAATCCAGGGATCCCATCACAATGGTTGTACTCTTCAAAATCACTTGTGCTGTCCCGTCTTGAGTACTGCTCAGTACTCACTTCCCCCTTCAGAGCAGGAGAGATTGCTGAAATAGAGGGAATACAGAGAACATATACGGCATACATAGACGCGATAAAGCACCTAAATTATTGCAATCATCTCACAGCTCTCCAAATGTACTCGCTAGAAACAAGACGAGAGAGATATCAAATAATATATACGTGGAAAATACTAGAGAGCCAGGTCCCAAATCTGCACAGTAAAATATCAAAATACTGGAGTGAACAGTATGGAAGAAAATGCAGAATAGAACCAGTGAAGAGCAGAGGTGCCATAGGCACAATCAGAGAACACTGTATAGACATCAGAGGTCCACGGTTGTTCAACATCCTCCCGGCAAACATAAGAAATATTGCGGGAACAATCGTGGACATCTTCAATAGAATACTAGATAGCTTTCTTCAAGAAGTGCCGGACCAACCGGGCTGTGGTAGGTATGTGGGCCTGCGGGCCGCTCCAAGCAACAGCCTGGTGGACCAAACTCTCACAAGTCAAGCTTGGCCTCGGGCCGGGCTTGGGGAGTAGAAGAACTCCCAGAACCCCATCAAGGGAAGTAAAAGAAGTCCCAGAACCCCATCAAGGGGAGTAAAAGATGTCCCAGAACCCCATAAGCTGGTATGAGGCGTTTTGTCAAGTTTTTTTGATAATAGTGTACATAATAAAAAAAAATTATGTTTTGCCTGAATTTTTTTTTAGTTTTTTTAGAAATTATTTTAGAAATTATTATTTTTTTTTTTTAATAATTGTGATGTTTTATTGAGTGGACTTTAGCCGTAAAATACCTTTGGATGTTCTCCAGGTCAGCCATTTCTCTAGCTTTAAATGAGGGCGTTAGTGAGCAAACATATTTCTCTCTAGAGAGCCCTAGTATCTTGAAATGTATCATCATTAGTATGACATTCCTTGTGTGAAAGGTTCTCCCTGGAAACACAAACCGAAACTGTCTCTATTTTCCGCTTGTTACAACTTGTAATAAAGTTGTTACATCTTGGCTTAACGTGTTTATGACGTATTAGAACGTTGTTACAACTTGCTATATTGGTTGTTATAACTGGTTAGGTGTTAAAACTTGTTCGAACGTTGTACCAACGTTGTAGTTTCGGTGTGTGTTTGGCTGGTGTGTGTGATAACAGCTGTTATCCAACCTGTCATTTGTCCTACAGTTGTGACACTCGATAAAACATCTACAGTATTGGGACCTCTTAAATCCCCTCACTAGAGCGCAGGCGTTGTAAACAATAATTTACATACAGAATTTACAGAATTACAGTAGTAGTACAGAATTTACGGTAGCAGAGGGTCCAAGTCTGCACGCGGAACTTGGACTCTGAAGGGGGAAGCCAGATTCACGAAAGCACTTACGCAGGCACTTACGAACGTGTACATCTTTCCTCAATCTTTGACGGCTTTGGTTACATTTATTAAACAGTTTACAAGCATGAAAACTTGCCAATCAACTGTTGTTATTGTTATAAACAGCCTCCTGGTGCTTCGGAGCTCATTAACTGTTTAATAATTGTAAACTAAGCCGCCAAAGACTGAGAAAAGATGTACAGGTTCGTAAGTGCTTCGTGAATCTGGCCCAAGGTTTTCTGCCATGATTACTCCCACATCTTTTACGTTGTTTTATCGGTCCACATAGTGTCTGATAACGTTTTATCGGTCCACATAGTGTTTGATAACGTTTTATCGGTCCACATAGTGTTTGATAACGTTTTATCGGTCCACATAGTGTTTGATAACGTTTTATCGGTCCACATAGTGTTTGATAACGTTTTATCGGTTCACATACTGTTTGATAACGTTTTATCGGTCCACATAGTGTTTGATAACGTTTTATCGGTCCACATAGTGTTTGATAACGTTTTATCTCTGATTTCCGTTTTTTCAAACTTTCGTGCAAATTAGAGTACAATCACCCTGCATTCTGAGTGCGCATATTAGCTAAGACTGCCCGCACTCTGACAACCAGCACCTCCCTACCACCACCACCCCTGCCGCCGCCACCACCACCACCCCCCCTGCCATCACCACCACCACCACCACCCCTGCCACCACCACCACCACCATCACCACCATCACCACCACTCCTGCCACCACCACCACCACCACCACCCCTGCCACCACCACCACCCCTGCCACCACCACCACCACCCCTGCCGCCTCTGGAAGCAACAATCGTCGTCACGAGAAATTAGTTTTGTGTGCAATACAAGTTCTGCCCGGAGGGGAGGGAGGGAGGGACGGAGAGAGAGAGGAAAGATGTGGGGGGAATGAAGCGGGAAATAAAGAAAGAAGGACAGGAGAAGGGGCAGAAAAAGAGAGAGAGGGAGAGAGAAGAAAGAAGAACATACCCCTTCCCCCCACACACACACACACCTGAAAGGCACACCTGAAAGGCACACCTGAACCTCGGCAATATCACGCCGACTCCTCCATCACACAAAATCGACTATTTTCCCCTTTTTATATTACCATCTATCTTCCAAATCTCTATTATTTATTTTCCCCTGCCTGCGGCTTAAAGCCCCAGCGATGATAACTTTGTGAGGGGGAGTGGGCCCCGACGTAATGGGGCCCTGACCTGAGATGTGGAGGCGTTTGTCGCCAGCGGTGGTGGTGCTGGTGGTGCTGGTGGTAGTGGTGGTGGGTGGTGGGTGCTGGTGGTGGGTGGTGAGTGCTGGTGGGTGCTAGTGGTGGTGGTACTGGTGGGTGCTGGTGGTGGGTGATGGGTGCTGGTGGTGGGTGATGGGTGCTGGTGGTGGTGCTGGTGGTGGGTGCTGGTGGTGGGTGCTGGTGGTGGGTGATGGGTGCTGGTGGTGGGTGATGGGTGCTGGTGGTGGGTGATGGGTGCTGGTGGTGGGTGATGGGTGCTGGTGGTGGGTGATGGGTGCTGGTGGTGGGTGATGGGTGCTGGTGGTGGGTGATGGGTACTGGTGGTGGGTGATGGGTGCTGGTGGTGGGTGATGGGTACTGGTGGTGGGTGATGGGTGCTGGTGGTGGGTGATGGGTGCTGGTGGTGGGTGATGGGTGCTGGTGGTGGGTGGTGGGTGCTGGTGGTGGGTGATGGGTGCTGGTGGTAGGTGATGGGTGCTGGTGGTGGGTGATGGGTGCTGGTGGTGGGTGGTGGGTGCTGGTGGTGGGTGCTGGTGGTGGGTGATGGGTGCTGGTGGTGGGTGATGGGTGCTGGTGGTGGGTGGTGGGTGCTGGTGGTGGGTGATGGGTGCTGGTGGTGGCTGATGGGTGCTGGTGAGTAGTAGGGATGGCAACGCACAGGCCCTTTTTTTTCTGGGGAAAAAAAGGGCCTGTGCGTTGCCATGGTTTTCAGGTGAATTTGGGGGGGGGGGGAAAAGGGCCTATGCGTTGCCATGGTTTTCAGGTGAATTTGGGGAGTCACAGATTTGGAATTAGGGAATTCTTATAATGAAAAATAATGTCATACGAGTTTGTTAAAGTTCTTATGAGAAAAATAATTTCCGAGACATAGAAGTTTGTTAAGGCCTTATGGGACAAATTCAAGTATCGTATGTATTTTTTTTTTTTATTAAGTTATGAGGTACATCTGCATTAGTGCAGCTACCCTAGACTATATGAAGTGGAGTACAGTGTGTCAAAAAAAAAAGCTAACTAGGTGATGCTATAAAATCCCCATCACACAGGATGGTTAGTCATACAGAGACATGTGATAGGCGGTCTGCACTGGCAGACTCCGGATGCATTTTGAGGATATCAACAACACAAGATTGAATAAGGTAGCAGTGGTAATACAAGTCCCCATCTCGCAGGATGGTTAGTCATACAGGGCCATGTGTTTAATAGCCTGCACTGGCAAATTTTGGGTATACTGTGAGGATATCTTCAAGAATACGAGAGTGAATAAAGTAATTGCAAAGCTCCAGGTACCTCATGCCAACTGGTCTGAAAGGTCTAATAACTGGGCATTCAGTGATGTAGTGCGGGAGATCATGCCGTAGTTCCTGCTCACAGAGTTTGCAACTGGAGTGCTCAGGATTGGGAGACCCGTCACCTGCAGCCACCTGCCACAGGTAACGGTAACCCAACCTGATCCTTGCAACCACTGTGTCGCACAGTCTAGTGGATGTTTTGTGCTGTCCATAGATGTAGGTTTCAGATCTGAACAAATCATAGCTTTTTATACTAGTACTTTCAGGTCGTTGGGAGTCAGTAAGTTCTTTCCTATCAGATCTGAATGTTTGGACCAATACAGTTTTGACAGCAGAGATATCGTATGTAGCGCTTAGGGTTTCCAGGAGAACTCTACGGACATATTTTACATGTTTTCAACTTACAAAATCGTCTATGTAAGCCATAGTTATTCATATAAATTTAGAAAATCACCTGTGTAAGTCATGGTTTTCAAGTCTCGTACATCACACCCCCCTCCCTCCCTCCCCCCTTACCTCGCAATCTGTCGCGTCACCTTTATTTACTTTACGCCCGGCCAGCCAGACCTCTTATCTTATCTTATCTTCTTCATAATATCTCGACCATCCCTCCTCTCTCTCTCTCTCTCCTCCTCCTATTTCCTTACAACTATTTTCAGAGTTTCAAATAATCATAGAAGTTTATTTATATATTTATGACCGAATTTGTAAAAGGATCATTTTCAGAGAATATTGTCTTAGATGTTTTGTTAAGGAAAACAGACAACTTATCCATAACACTTAGTTTTATATCCATTTACGGCTATTTCATCTGTAAAGACCAAATTGAACAGAGCCCGGTTTTAAGCTCATATTTCATCAGAGTCCAGTTTATACCTAAAAATGAAGAGAGTCCACTTTGAGAGCAAAATTCGTCAGAGTCTACTTTGTGAGCAAAATTAGTCAGAGACAGTATTCAGCTCATATTTCATCAGAGTCCAATTATCAACAGAAATTCGTCAGAGTCTACTTTGTGAGCAAAATTAGTCAGAGACAGTATTCAGCTCATATTTCATCAGAGTCCAATTATCAACAGAAATTCGCCAGAGTATACTTTGAGAGCAAATTTCATCAGTGTCCTGTAATCTGTGAAAATTTGACAGAGTCCATTTTATACCCAATTTTCGTCAGAGACCATTTTATACCTAAAAATGAACAGAGTCTACTTTAATAGCAAAATTCATCAGAGTCCAGTTTTCTAGCAAATTTCATCAGTGTCCTGTAATCTGTGAAAATTTGACAGAGTCCAGTTCTTGATCGAAATTCATCAGAGTCCAGTTTTTCTAGCAAATTCGTCAGAGTCTACTTTGTGAGCAAAATTAGTCAGAGACAGTTTTAAGCTCAAATTTCATCAGAGTCCAGTTTATACCGAAAATTCGCCAGAGTCTACTTTGTGCCAAAATATTCAGAGTCCAGTTCATGATCGAAATTAATCAGAGTCCAATTAAAGACCCAAATTTGACAGAGACCACATTTTCGCTACTAACAGTCCAATCCCCCTGAAATTTTAAACAGTCATATTTCAGACGTAGTAAATAAGATCAAGTCAGTTACAGAGCTCCAGCTCTTGTCCCCCTGTATTTTCATATTTGCTCTATATTCAGCTGTGTTCTTCACATTTTTTCCATGTTTTCTGTGTTCATTCCATGTTCTATAAATGTTCACAGCAAGCTCAGTTCAAATTTTTTCTGCCATTTTCCCCGTATGTTCACTATGTTCTTTGTCATATTTTCATGTGCATCATATGTTCTCTGTATAACTTTTTATACTCAATATTCATGTTCTCAATGTTCTTAGCTTGTTCTTCACACGTTCAGTGTTCATTCTTTGTATTCCCTATGTTCCTTATCATGTCTTCATATTCTCTATAAGTTCTTATTCCCTGCATGTTCACTCTATTCATCAACTTTTTCTTACGTGTTTTCTGTGTTCACCGTATGTTCACTGTGTTCATTCCCTTACTTAACCTCAATTTTTTTATGTTCTTTGTTTCTTCCATTCACTAACTAGTTCTTTGTCAAATATTAGCATCAGCAATACAGTTTCCTCAACAATTTTAGTCACCAAGTTTTTATTTGCAAAAACTATGTCAAAGTAATTCTCGTAGTCAACTTAATAGTTCTACCAGCCATGTTCTTAAACAAATCTACACTTTATTCAGTTCCAAATTTACAAAGACAAACCTTTCTTGTAACTTCTTAACTAAAAATCTTTCGCCAATCAACTGAAACATAGTCACTTTCCTCATTTCTCAACTAACTTATTATCCAATCAACCAAAAATTGTCAAAGGAATCTTTCCAACACTGTTCATAACTAAACTTATTCCCTAGTCATCAGAAAATAACCGTGTTCTTCATGTTTCATTGTCATTTCATAACTAAAAAATCTTTCGCCAATCAACTAAAAAACATAGTCACTTTCGTCATTTCTCAACTAAACTTATTATCCAGTCAACTAAAAATAGTCAGAAATAGCCTCGTTCAACACTGTTCTTAACTAAAACAACCTTTCTCTTAGCTGAAAATTGTCAAAGGAAACTTCTTTCAGCACTTTCTTAACAGCCGCTATGTTTCATCAAGAAAAAATTGTCAAAGGAAACTTTCCAAAACTGTTCATAACTAGCTTTTATCCATCGTCAATCAACTAAATAATAACTTTCATCATTTCTTAACTAAACTTATTCCCCAGTCATCAGAAAATAGTCGTGTTCTTCATGTTTCATTGTCATTTCATAACTAAAATTATCCATCAATCAACAGAAAAAGTCATATTCATCATTTCGTAACAGCCATTATGTTTTCGTCAAGTAAGAAAATATAGTCAAAGATATCTATCATCGTCGTTCTTAACTTCCATTTATACTTTGTAGAGCACTAAAAATAGTCAAATGTAACTTTTTCAACACTTTCGTAACTAAAATTATATGTCGCTAAGTAAGAAAAATAGTCAAATGTAACTTTTTCAGCACTTTCGTAAAAATTATATGTCGTTAAGTAAGAAAAATAGTCAAAGGTGCTCTCTGTAACACCAAAGTTACTCTTCGAGATAACAAAAAGACGCTCTCAAACACTCAAAAATTTACTCGCATCCTCAAAGTTATTCTCAGAGTCATCAAAAAGTTAATCTCAGTTATCAAAATGTTATTCTCCAAGT
The DNA here is from genome assembly GCF_040958095.1 of Procambarus clarkii. Lineage (NCBI taxonomy): Eukaryota > Metazoa > Arthropoda > Malacostraca > Decapoda > Cambaridae > Procambarus > Procambarus clarkii. The sequence continues at coordinate 10,023,731 of NC_091227.1, forward strand.
AGCCTTTCATTCATCAGAGAACTTTCTAAGACATCTTCGTTCATTAAAGTTAATCTCAGAGGCATAAAAGTTATTCTCGGAGCTATCAAAAAGTTAATCTCTAAAACAACAAAAGTTAATCTCTGTCATCAAAGTTGATCTGCAAGATATCTTCGAGTCATCAAAGTTACTTTTCATTACATCAAAGACGCGTTCAAATACTACCCATGTTCTCAGAAGTCATTCTCAAAGTTATTCAAGAGCTAACAAAAGTTATTCTCAGAGTCACCTTCGTTCTTCAGAGAAACTTTCCAAAACATCTTTGTTCATCAAAGTTATTCTCAGAGTTAACAAAGGTAATCTCTAACTCACTCTCAGTCATCAAAGTTAATCCAAGAGACGTCAAAGTTAATCCAAGACATCATCTTTCATCAAAGATATTCTCTCTAAGCCATCAATGTTCTTCTCTAAGACATAAAAGTTATTCTCTAAGTCAACAAAAGTTATTCTCTGAGCTAACAAAATACTACTCATGTTCTCAAAGACATTCTCCAATTCATCAATGTTGTTTCAAAGACATCAAAGTTAATCTCAGAGTTATCCAAAGACATTCTCAAAGTCATCTAAAGTTATTCTCTAAGACATCAAAGTTATTCTAAGAGTTATCAAAAGTTATTCTCAGTCATGTTATGTTATTCTCTAACTCTCTTCCATTCATCAAAGACATTCTCTAAGCCCTCAAAGTTATTCTCTAAGACAACAAAGTCATTCCCAGAGTCATCAAAAGTTATTCTTCGAAACATAAAATTTGCTCTGTAAGATATCTTCGTTCATCAAACTTATTCTCCGAGATATCTAAAGTTATTCTCAGAACAATCAAAAGTTATTATAAGACAACAAAAGTTATTATCAGAGCTACCCAAAGCTATTCTCAGAGTCACCTTCGTTCGTCAGAGAAACTTTCAAAACATCTTTGTTCAACAAACTTGTTTTCAAAGTCATCAAAAGTTAATCTAAGACATCTGCTTTCATCAAAGTTATTTTCAGAGACATCTAAAGTTATTATGTAAGACATAAAAGTTATTCTCAGAGACATCAAATGTTATTCTCGAAGTCATCAAAGATATTTTCAGAGACATCTAAAGTTAATTTCTATGTTATAAAGTTATTCTCAGAGACATCTAAAGTTAATCTTGGTCATCAAAGTTGTTCTCTAAACATCAATGTTGTTCTCCAAGACATCAAAGATGTTCTCAAAATCATAAAAGTTATTCCCAGAGCTATCAAAGTTTTTCTCAAAGTCATCAAAGTTATTCAAAGAGCTAACAAAAGTTATTCTCTAAGTAACCTTTCGTTCATCAGAGAAGCTTTCTAAGACATCTTCGTTCATCAATGTTGATCTCTAAGTCACCTTTGTTCATCAAAGAAACTCTCCTTCTTCCATCAAGTTATACTTTAAGACAACATTGTTGTTCTCTAAGACATCTTCAGGCATAAAATTTCTCCCCAAATGTAACTAGTTCAGCTTTTCATATCAAACTTACACTTCTGTTAAATATATTTTCTTAGACATTTTACCTTTTAAACTGTTCTCTGAACTACACTGTTCAAACCTACGTAACCTATCCTCTCCACCCAATGTTACTTAGTTAACGTAACGTTCCTAAACCTAACTTTACCTATCCTATCCTAACATAACTTACCTTACCTTACCGACCTTTCCTAACTTAACCTGCTTAACCTATCTTACCTAACTTTACCTATATTACCTTACCATACCTTACCTATCTTACCTGACTTTACCTATCTTACCTAACTTAACCTGCATAACCTAACTTTACCTATGTTACCTTACCTACCTTACCTATCTTACCTAACCTAACCTATCCTAACTTTACCTATGTTACCTTACCTTACCTACCTTTCCTAACTTAACCTGCTTAACCTATCTTACCTAACTTTACCTATGTTACCTTACCTTACCTACCTTTCCTAACTTAACCTGCTTAACCTATCTTACCTAACTTTACCTATCTTACCTAACTTTACCTATGTTACCTTACCTTACCTACCTTTCCTAACTTTACCTATCTTACCTAACTTACCTACATTACCTAACTTAACTTAACCTGCTTAACCTAACTTACCTTACCTAACTTATATAACTTATCTTACCTATCCTAACGTAACCTAACTTGCTTTACCTAACTTAATCTTACATTCCCAAACTGATGTATCCTAACTTATCTAGTCAAACCAGACATGATCTAACTTAAGTATTCCTTCTTGTCTTTGTGTTTCGTCAATCATTGTCTCATATTCATTTACTCATTTCATTAGTTAATTTCTCAAATGGTCACTTATGCATTTCAAGTGCTATTTTGTTAGAGATTGGATATTTAAGCATTTCAAAGAATTATAATTTCTCAAATGGACGTTTTTGCATTTCAAGTGCTATTTGTTAGAGATTGGATATTTAAGCATTTCAAAGAATTTTTGTTATATATGGGCATTTACTCATTTCAAGGGATAATTTCTCAAATGGACGTTTTTGCATTTCAAGTGCTATTTTGTTAGAGATTGGATATTTAAGCATTTCAAAGAATTATAATTTCTCAAATGGACGTTTTTGCATTTCAAGTGCTATTTGTTAGAGATTGGATATTTAAGCATTTCAAAGAATTTTTGTTATATATGGGCATTTACTCATTTCAAGGGATAATTTCTCAAATGGACGTTTTTGCATTTCAAGTGTTATTTGTTTAAGATTGGGTGTTTAACCATTTCAAAGGATTTTTGTTATATATGGGAACTTACTCGTTTCAAGGGCTAATTTCTCAAATGGTCATTTTTGCAGATCAAGGGTTATTTGTTAAAGTTCATCAAGTTGCCCATAAGTTGTATTTATTATGTTTGTTATCATATGTTCTTATTCCCCAACCCCTTAACCTAACCTCTTGTAATCTTAGTGTATTTATTATGTTTGTTATCATATGTTCTTATTCCCCAACCCCTTAACCTAACCTCTTGTAATCTTAGTGTATTTAGTAGGTTCTATCTTATGTTCTTATTCCCCAACCCCTTAACCTAACCTCTTGTAATCTTAGTGTATTTAGTAGGTTCTATCTTATGTTCTTATTCCCCAACCCTTTAACCTAACCTTTCAGATGTAGTTTGTTGAATATATTATCCTTTTCCTAACCTTTCAGATGTAGTTTTGTTTCTCCTTTTTGTATATTTTTACCCAAACCCACCATCCCACTTAACCTTCTTTCCTTCTTTACTTTGATTCTCCTACTCCTTCTAACCCTCCTTTTCTATCTCTCTCCCTTATTCTCTCTCTTCCTCCCCCTCTCTCTCCCTCATTTGCTCAAATGCTCTCTTGTTTCTCAAATTCAAGTCTTATTGCTCCCATTCTCACACCCTCATTCTCATTCACTTAGTTTTTCTTTTTCTCAATTCAAGTCTTAGTGCTCCCATGCCCACTCTCTCTCTCATTCTCTCTCTTCTTTGGTCCCATTTTCTTCCGCCCCCTCTCTCTTACTCCTTGCTCTTCTTTCATGCTCTCACTCCCTTGAGCTCTTGTTTCTCAATTTCAAGTCCTAGTAGATCTGATTCTTTACTATTGTAATTTTTATTATTACTATGATAAAGAATGAACTTATATGTGAAAACAAAGTAAAGAAGGAAAGAAGGTTAAGTGGGATGGTGGGTTTGGGTAAAAATATACAAAAAGGAGAAACAAAACTACATCTGAAAGGTTAGGAAAAGGATAATATATTCAACAAACTACATCTGAAAGGTTAGGTTAAAGGGTTGGGGAATAAGAACATAAGATAGAACCTACTAAATACACTAAGATTACAAGAGGTTAGGTTAAGGGGTTGGGGAATAAGAACATAAGATAGAACCTACTAAATACACTAAGATTACAAGAGGTTAGGTTAAGGGGTTGGGGAATAAGAACATATGATAACAAACATAATAAATACACTAAGATTACAAGAGGTTAGGTTAAGGGGTTGGGGAATAAGAACATATGATAACAAACATAATAAATACAACTTATGGGCAACTTGATGAACTTTAACAAATAACCCTTGATCTGCAAAAATGACCATTTGAGAAATTAGCCCTTGAAACGAGTAAGTTCCCATATATAACAAAAATCCTTTGAAATGGTTAAACACCCAATCTTAAACAAATAACACTTGAAATGCAAAAACGTCCATTTGAGAAATTATCCCTTGAAATGAGTAAATGCCCATATATAACAAAAATTCTTTGAAATGCTTAAATATCCAATCTCTAACAAATAGCACTTGAAATGCAAAAACGTCCATTTGAGAAATTATAATTCTTTGAAATGCTTAAATATCCAATCTCTAACAAAATAGCACTTGAAATGCAAAAACGTCCATTTGAGAAATTATCCCTTGAAATGAGTAAATGCCCATATATAACAAAAATTCTTTGAAATGCTTAAATATCCAATCTCTAACAAATAGCACTTGAAATGCAAAAACGTCCATTTGAGAAATTATAATTCTTTGAAATGCTTAAATATCCAATCTCTAACAAAATAGCACTTGAAATGCATAAGTGACCATTTGAGAAATTAACTAATGAAATGAGTAAATGAATATGAGACAATGATTGACGAAACACAAAGACAAGAAGGAATACTTAAGTTAGATCATGTCTGGTTTGACTAGATAAGTTAGGATACATCAGTTTGGGAATGTAAGATTAAGTTAGGTAAAGCAAGTTAGGTTACGTTAGGATAGGTAAGATAAGTTATATAAGTTAGGTAAGGTAAGTTAGGTTAAGCAGGTTAAGTTAAGTTAGGTAATGTAGGTAAGTTAGGTAAGATAGGTAAAGTTAGGAAAGGTAGGTAAGGTAAGGTAACATAGGTAAAGTTAGGTAAGATAGGTAAAGTTAGGTAAGATAGGTAAGATAGGTTAAGCAGGTTAAGTTAGGAAAGGTAGGTAAGGTAAGGTAACAGGTAAAGTTAGGTAAGATAGGTTAAGCAGGTTAAGTTAGGAAAGGTAGGTAAGGTAAGGTAACATAGGTAAAGTTAGGATAGGTTAGGTTAGGTAAGATAGGTAAGGTAGGTAAGGTAACATAGGTAAAGTTAGGTTATGCAGGTTAAGTTAGGTAAGATAGGTAAAGTCAGGTAAGATAGGTAAGGTATGGTAAGGTAATATAGGTAAAGTTAGGTAAGATAGGTTAAGCAGGTTAAGTTAGGAAAGGTCGGTAAGGTAAGGTAAGTTATGTTAGGATAGGATAGGTAAAGTTAGGTTTAGGAACGTTACGTTAACTAAGTAACATTGGGTGGAGAGGATAGGTTACGTAGGTTTGAACAGTGTAGTTCAGAGAACAGTTTAAAAGGTAAAATGTCTAAGAAAATATATTTAACAGAAGTGTAAGTTTGATATGAAAAGCTGAACTAGTTACATTTGGGGAGAAATTTTATGCCTGAAGATGTCTTAGAGAACAACAATGTTGTCTTAAAGTATAACTTGATGGAAGAAGGAGAGTTTCTTTGATGAACAAAGGTGACTTAGAGATCAACATTGATGAACGAAGATGTCTTAGAAAGCTTCTCTGATGAACGAAAGGTTACTTAGAGAATAACTTTTGTTAGCTCTTTGAATAACTTTGATGACTTTGAGAAAAACTTTGATAGCTCTGGGAATAACTTTTATGATTTTGAGAACATCTTTGATGTCTTGGAGAACAACATTGATGTTTAGAGAACAACTTTGATGACCAAGATTAACTTTAGATGTCTCTGAGAATAACTTTATAACATAGAAATTAACTTTAGATGTCTCTGAAAATATCTTTGATGACTTCGAGAATAACATTTGATGTCTCTGAGAATAACTTTTATGTCTTACATAATAACTTTAGATGTCTCTGAAAATAACTTTGATGAAAGCAGATGTCTTAGATTAACTTTTGATGACTTTGAAAACAAGTTTGTTGAACAAAGATGTTTTGAAAGTTTCTCTGACGAACGAAGGTGACTCTGAGAATAGCTTTGGGTAGCTCTGATAATAACTTTTGTTGTCTTATAATAACTTTTGATTGTTCTGAGAATAACTTTAGATATCTCGGAGAATAAGTTTGATGAACGAAGATATCTTACAGAGCAAATTTTATGTTTCGAAGAATAACTTTTGATGACTCTGGGAATGACTTTGTTGTCTTAGAGAATAACTTTGAGGGCTTAGAGAATGTCTTTGATGAATGGAAGAGAGTTAGAGAATAACATAACATGACTGAGAATAACTTTTGATAACTCTTAGAATAACTTTGATGTCTTAGAGAATAACTTTAGATGACTTTGAGAATGTCTTTGGATAACTCTGAGATTAACTTTGATGTCTTTGAAACAACATTGATGAATTGGAGAATGTCTTTGAGAACATGAGTAGTATTTTGTTAGCTCAGAGAATAACTTTTGTTGACATAGAGAATAACTTTTATGTCTTAGAGAAGAACATTGATGGCTTAGAGAGAATATCTTTGATGAAAGATGATGTCTTGGATTAACTTTGACGTCTCTTGGATTAACTTTGATGACTGAGAGTGAGTTAGAGATTACCTTTGTTAACTCTGAGAATAACTTTGATGAACAAAGATGTTTTGGAAAGTTTCTCTGAAGAACGAAGGTGACTCTGAGAATAACTTTTGTTAGCTCTTGAATAACTTTGAGAATGACTTCTGAGAACATGGGTAGTATTTGAACGCGTCTTTGATGTAATGAAAAGTAACTTTGATGACTCGAAGATATCTTGCAGATCAACTTTGATGACAGAGATTAACTTTTGTTGTTTTAGAGATTAACTTTTTGATAGCTCCGAGAATAACTTTTATGCCTCTGAGATTAACTTTAATGAACGAAGATGTCTTAGAAAGTTCTCTGATGAATGAAAGGCTACTTGGAGAATAACATTTTGATAACTGAGATTAACTTTTTGATGACTCTGAGAATAACTTTGAGGATGCGAGTAAATTTTTGAGTGTTTGAGAGCGTCTTTTTGTTATCTCGAAGAGTAACTTTGGTGTTACAGAGAGCACCTTTGACTATTTTTCTTACTTAACGACATATAATTTTTACGAAAGTGCTGAAAAAGTTACATTTGACTATTTTTCTTACTTAGCGACATATAATTTTAGTTACGAAAGTGTTGAAAAAGTTACATTTGACTATTTTTAGTGCTCTACAAAGTATAAATGGAAGTTAAGAACGACGATGATAGATATCTTTGACTATATTTTCTTACTTGACGAAAACATAATGGCTGTTACGAAATGATGAATATGACTTTTTCTGTTGATTGATGGATAATTTTAGTTATGAAATGACAATGAAACATGAAGAACACGACTATTTTCTGATGACTGGGGAATAAGTTTAGTTAAGAAATGATGAAAGTTATTATTTAGTTGATTGACGATGGATAAAAGCTAGTTATGAACAGTTTTGGAAAGTTTCCTTTGACAATTTTTTCTTGATGAAACATAGCGGCTGTTAAGAAAGTGCTGAAAGAAGTTTCCTTTGACAATTTTCAGCTAAGAGAAAGGTTGTTTTAGTTAAGAACAGTGTTGAACGAGGCTATTTCTGACTATTTTTAGTTGACTGGATAATAAGTTTAGTTGAGAAATGACGAAAGTGACTATGTTTTTTAGTTGATTGGCGAAAGATTTTTTAGTTATGAAATGACAATGAAACATGAAGAACACGGTTATTTTCTGATGACTAGGGAATAAGTTTAGTTATGAACAGTGTTGGAAAGATTCCTTTGACAATTTTTGGTTGATTGGATAATAAGTTAGTTGAGAAATGAGGAAAGTGACTATGTTTCAGTTGATTGGCGAAAGATTTTTAGTTAAGAAGTTACAAGAAAGGTTTGTCTTTGTAAATTTGGAACTGAATAAAGTGTAGATTTGTTTAAGAACATGGCTGGTAGAACTATTAAGTTGACTACGAGAATTACTTTGACATAGTTTTTGCAAATAAAAACTTGGTGACTAAAATTGTTGAGGAAACTGTATTGCTGATGCTAATATTTGACAAAGAACTAGTTAGTGAATGGAAGAAACAAAGAACATAAAAAAATTGAGGTTAAGTAAGGGAATGAACACAGTGAACATACGGTGAACACAGAAAACACGTAAGAAAAAGTTGATGAATAGAGTGAACATGCAGGGAATAAGAACTTATAGAGAATATGAAGACATGATAAGGAACATAGGGAATACAAAGAATGAACACTGAACGTGTGAAGAACAAGCTAAGAACATTGAGAACATGAATATTGAGTATAAAAAGTTATACAGAGAACATATGATGCACATGAAAATATGACAAAGAACATAGTGAACATACGGGGAAAATGGCAGAAAAAATTTGAACTGAGCTTGCTGTGAACATTTATAGAACATGGAATGAACACAGAAAACATGGAAAAAATGTGAAGAACACAGCTGAATATAGAGCAAATATGAAAATACAGGGGGACAAGAGCTGGAGCTCTGTAACTGACTTGATCTTATTTACTACGTCTGAAATATGACTGTTTAAAATTTCAGGGGGATTGGACTGTTAGTAGCGAAAATGTGGTCTCTGTCAAATTTGGGTCTTTAATTGGACTCTGATTAATTTCGATCATGAACTGGACTCTGAATATTTTGGCACAAAGTAGACTCTGGCGAATTTTCGGTATAAACTGGACTCTGATGAAATTTGAGCTTAAAACTGTCTCTGACTAATTTTGCTCACAAAGTAGACTCTGACGAATTTGCTAGAAAAACTGGACTCTGATGAATTTCGATCAAGAACTGGACTCTGTCAAATTTTCACAGATTACAGGACACTGATGAAATTTGCTAGAAAACTGGACTCTGATGAATTTTGCTATTAAAGTAGACTCTGTTCATTTTTAGGTATAAAATGGTCTCTGACGAAAATTGGGTATAAAATGGACTCTGTCAAATTTTCACAGATTACAGGACACTGATGAAATTTGCTCTCAAAGTATACTCTGGCGAATTTCTGTTGATAATTGGACTCTGATGAAATATGAGCTGAATACTGTCTCTGACTAATTTTGCTCACAAAGTAGTCTCTGACGAATTTCTGTTGATAATTGGACTCTGATGAAATATGAGCTAAATACTGTCTCTGACTAATTTTGCTCACAAAGTAGACTCTGACGAATTTTGCTCTCAAAGTGGACTCTCTTCATTTTTAGGTATAAACTGGACTCTGATGAAATATGAGCTTAAAACCGGGCTCTGTTCAATTTGGTCTTTACAGATGAAATAGCCGTAAATGGATATAAAACTAAGTGTTATGGATAAGTTGTCTGTTTTCCTTAACAAAACATCTAAGACAATATTCTCTGAAAATGATCCTTTTACAAATTCGGTCATAAATATATAAATAAACTTCTATGATTATTTGAAACTCTGAAAATAGTTGTAAGGAAATAGGAGGAGGAGAGAGAGAGAGAGAGGAGGGATGGTCGAGATATTATGAAGAAGATAAGATAAGATAAGAGGTCTGGCTGGCCGGGCGTAAAGTAAATAAAGGTGACGCGACAGATTGCGAGGTAAGGGGGGAGGGAGGGGGGTGTGATGTACGAGACTTGAAAACCATGACTTACACAGGTGATTTTCTAAATTTATATGAATAACTATGGCTTACATAGACGATTTTGTAAGTTGAAAACATGTAAAATATGTCCGTAGAGTTCTCCTGGAAACCCTAAGCGCTACATACGATACTTGAATTTGTCCCATAAGGCCTTAACAAACTTCTATGTCTCGGAAATTATTTTTCTCATAAGAACTTTAACAAACTCGTATGACATTATTTTTCATTATAAGAATTCCCTAATTCCAAATCTGTGACTCCCCAAATTCACCTGAAAACCATGGCAACGCATAGGCCCTTTTTTCCCCCCCAAATTCACCTGAAAACCATGGCAACGCACAGGCCCTTTTTTTCCCCAGAAAAAAAAGGGCCTGTGCGTTGCCATCCCTACTACTCTGGTGGTGGGTGATGGGTGCTGGTGGTGGGTGATGGGTGCTGGTGGTGGGTGATGGGTGCTGGTGGTGGGTGATGGGTGCTGGTGGTGGGTGATGGGCTGTCAAAATATTGCCCTCCTAATGAAATATGAATATATTTCCTTCGCCTCAATTACTTCCGTGTGAAGACTCTTATGAGAGTGAGAGCTCAGAGAACGCAATCCATCTCTTAAAAAGCTGCTTCCTGATGTTGGTCTCAGCCTCTACGGTGTTGAGAGACTTCACTCATCAGCGGCCGGGCGACCAAAAATGAACTACATAACCAATGACAGTTTCACTAAACCACGGGTTTAGTGAAACTGTGAAATGGACAAGCAAGTTTTGGTAAAATTGTTAGGATGTCGTCCAGAACACCTGAGTCAATAAAATAGTTACACAGTTGGTGGTACAAGAGGCCAGGAGGTCTAAAGTCCTTTACGGTTTCACATTCAACAATATAGTGTTCTAGTGAATGTATTAAAGGTTTTTCCACAGAGTTTACAATCGTCGGTCTCGCTTCATGCAGGTCGGCGTTCTATCCCCGACCGTCCACAAATGGTTGGGCACCCTCCCAAATCCTTATCCTGACCCCTTCCCAGTGCTATATAGTCGTAATGACTTGCCGGTTTACCCCCCTGATAGTTAGTCCCTTACCCATCAGCGCCGGCTCATGAGCTCCCCCTGAACTCGAACCCGCGCCACACAAGCAGCACCACCAGCTGTGTGACAACCGCCGGGCAACATTACAGGGAGCCAGACTCCGGCCCATGATACATCTGGCTGTAGCTACACAATGTCCCGTCCGGCCACCACTTGCTGCAGCTCTGCTGAGTCTTGCAATATATATGAAAAATGGCATTTGATTTTTTTTTCTCCCCCTCTAAGCTATAGCTCAATTTCCCGCGTATCGTATTTTGTGGGGGAAAAACGTGCATCATGCCGGCCGCGGGTCCACTAAATACGTTATAAATTGTGGCATGGGGGAAAAAAAAAGAATGATTTAACGAGTTTTTTACGAGATTAACGACTCTATTGAGTGAGTTTATACGGGGTTATTTTTTTTTGTTTTAATTCTTTTGTCGGTACACTACTTCCTTACGTTTTCTTTGATTACGTTGTAATCTGCGAGTTTGTGCAGTGTGTGTCGGTACAATTTGATGTTATTGCGCGCGTGACCGCAATTCTATGCGCGCGTGACCGCAATTCTATGCGCACGTGACCGCAATTCTATGCGCGCACTTCACCCTAAGCGCACCCCACACTTGCGGACACCCGCACAGTCAACCAGCCTCACCCTCACCAACAATCATCTCTACTACACCAACCCGTTCTCGCACTTTCGTATAGTCAATGTTGACTTATTAAATACGTGCATATGTGACATACTAAACATGCTAGTTTACCTTGAAAAGCTTCATAGAAAACACCGACCTTACCTAACCTTCTTAGTATGTTAAGATAAGCATTCCTATTGCTTCGTAAACATACTAAGAAGGTTAGGTAAGGTCGGTGTTTTCTATGAAGCTTTTCAAGGTAAACTAGTGTGTTTAGTATGTCACGTATGCACGTATTTAATAAGTCAATATTGACTGTAAGAAAGTGCGAGAACGGGTTGACTACACACCCATACACCCACCACACAACCTCCCTGCCCCTCAGAGTCAGAAACAGACAGAAGAGGTACAATCAGCGAACCATCAGATGCGCGACAACAGATTATTGAACCCTCGTATATATTGATGGCCGACACTCCCCCCTCCTTCCCCTCTAAATCCTCCCCCCAACTCACCCCTTCCCCTTCCTTCCCAAGAGAGAGGGGAGGGAAGGAACTGATAAGAATAAAGCAATGCGTGGAGGGGACAGTGTGAGGGGAGAAGACGGAGATAAGGGAGAGACTGAGAGGTGAGGAAGGAGGAACCTGATGACTGGAAGGATAGTGGGGCAGAGGGGTGAATGGAGAGAGAGAGCGAGAGAGCGAGAGAGCGAGAGAGAGAGAGAGAGAGAGAGAGAGAGAGAGAGAGAGAGAGAGAGAGAGAGAGAGAGAGAGAGAGAGAGAGAGAGAGAGAGAGCGAGAGAGAGAGCGAGAGAGAGAGCGAGAGAGAGAGCGAGAGAGAGAGCGAGAGAGAGAGCGAGAGAGAGAGCGAGAGAGAGAGCGAGAGAGAGAGCGAGAGAGAGAGCAAGAGAGCGAGAGAGAGCGAGAGAGAGAGAGAGCGAGAGAGAGAGCGAGAGAGAGAGCGAGAGAGAGAGAGAGAGAGAGAGCGAGAGAGAGAGAGAGAGAGCGAGAGAGAGAGAGAGAGCGAGAGAGAGAGAGCGAAAGAGAGAGAGAGCGAGAGAGAGCGAGAACGAGAGCGAGAGAGCGAGAGAGAGAGCGAGAGAGAGCGAGAGAGAGCGAGAGCGAGAGAGAGCGAGAGCGAGAGAGAGCGAGAGAGAGAGAGAGCGAGAGAGAGAGAGAGCGAGAGAGCGAGAGAGAGAGAGCGAGAGAGCGAGAGAGCGAGAGAGCGAGAGAGAGAGAGAGAGAGAGAGAGAGCGAGAGCGAGAGAGCGAGAGAGAGCGAGAGAGAGCGAGAGAGAGAGAGAGAGAGAGAGAGCGAGAGAGAGCGAGAGAGAGCGAGAGAGAGCGAGAGAGAGCGAGAGAGAGAGAGAGAGAGAGCGAGAGAGAGCGAGAGCGAGAGAGAAAGAGAGCGAGAGAGAAAGAGAGCGAGAGAGAAAGAGAGCGAGAGAGTGAGAGAGAGAGGGAAACACAGGACAGCTGGCGACAAAAGGTGTGGGAAGGGCACAGATAGAGAGTGGAAGAGGGAGGGGATGCAGAGGATCACCATTGGGTATAGTGAAGACAGGAAAGGATGGAAGGGAAGGACTGATTGATTGACGATTCCCAAGCGAAGCAAAAGTGAAGTCCCAGACGCAGATAAATCGAAGTCTCGGTGTAGTTGACTGGCAATTTATACAAAGCTTTCCAGTACACATACATCTTCGACCCTTCTACACAGCCAGGGTTAGAGAGCCGCTACAGATCATAGTGACATAGTGGGAGCATACAGATCATAGTGAGCTCTCAACCACAGTAGGTGATGGAAGTCCTTTTGCAAGCAAAAAGTTATAACTACACCATATACATTACATAATTATTGCATTACACAGTCTTGGCCCAGCTCCAGTATATCATCAAGTGTTCCGGTATTCAGTATATCTCAACCCAGGGTGTAGGATGTGGGTCAGTATGGGGCATTTTACAATATAACCTCTAAGTGAATTCATGCTTTCTCTTTCACACACATGACCCATGGTGTATTATATAAAGGGGTTTGGGACGCTTGCCAGACATCCCTTTATTCCCAGGCGAATCCTGGCCACTGAACTATCGTAAAATTTTGCCCCGAGGGACAAGTTTATTGGGCAGTGTCACTCATCTTGTGAGTGGACACACCGCCATAGTGACAGTATTGGGCAGCGCCACTCATCTTGTGAGTGGACACACCGCCATAGTGACAGTATTGGGCAGCGCCACTCATCTTGTGAGTGGACACACCGCCATAGTGACAGTATTGGGCAGCGCCACTCATCCTGTGAGTGGACACACCGCCATAGTGACAGTATTGGGCAGCGCCACCCATCCTGTGAGTGGACACACCGCCATAGTGACAGTATTGGGCAGCGCCACTCATCTTGTGAGTGGACACACCGCCATAGTGACAGTATTGGGCAGCGCCACTCATCCTGTGAGTGGACACACCGCCATAGCAGTAAGTACAACACTCCCCAATAGGAAGAAAACCCGCTGGGTTGTTCATCCTGTCACTTGTACCCAGACGCAGCTGGGACTTGCTTGACTGTCTCAAGTGAACAGCTTATCAAACAAGAAGATTTAACATCTGTCAACCCTTAAAATCTTACGTTATCTTGCGGGTGCAAAATGGGGGAATCTTTTAAGAACAGTATCTATATTTGACAAATAGCATTGTTGTGGAGTTCGACCAATCACTGAAGGAGACGGAAATTTGATTACGCATTTTAGTTTCATAGGGAAGCTAACTGCATCAGAATGTTAAATGTATACCCAAGCTAATTAATCCCCAACTACTGTGACACCGTCGCTACCCCCACCTCTGACTACTGTGGCTCTTTAACCCAATTTGGGACCCCTTCACTGCACACCCCCTCCCCTCTGAGACCCCCAGCACATCAGCGACAACTTGAGTGGTAAGATGACCTGGAAACGTCAACAAACAGTGACCTTTTTGGCACCTGAGACTCGCTCTTTCATTTATTACTGCCGAACTCCAGGCGGCTCACAGCCAATCACAAGCACCCCAACCCATCACTCAGACTGCCTAAGCCAATGGGATGGAAGCACAAACATCTCTCAGAAAGCCACTGGCTACTGGCCACCATTGGCTACAAGACAGACTGCCTAAGTGACTGGGACGGAAGCAACAAGCATTCCCCAGAGGGAAGATGTGCAGTCTACCCGTGGGTGCTGAGGGGGAAGGATGTGTGAAAGCCACACTGAGGATTTTATAAAGTTTGTTGTGATAGTGTGGTGCTTGAGGTAGGCAGTGAGGGGTGAGGCAGTGAGGGGTGAAGCAGGGGAGGTGCTACGACCACTCCTGCTGGGTAATACTTGACCCCAAGTTGAACAGGAAATAATTCATGTGATACGCTGTGATGGTGATTTACCTTCATAGACACACATTTACATGTGGCGGAAGGTATACTTGTGACCAACTCCATACACAAAGGGAGTGTAGATTAACTATACATGGAGGGGGAATGTACTAAAGGCTAACTCCATACAAGAAGGAGGTATTGAGTAATAACTGGAGTCTTAAAGTCATAAGTCTTCGCCCTTGAAGGGAACACTATTCTGGACCGAAGGAGGAGTCAGGGAGAGGGGTGCCAACGTCTAACCAGACACCGGTGGCACTCGGGACCCAAGGAGGAGTCAGGGAGAGGAGTGCCAACGTCTAACCAGACACCGGTGGCACTCGGGACCCAAGGAGGAGTCAGGGAGAGGAGTGCCAACGTCTAACCAGACACCGGTGGCACTCGGGACCCAAGGAGGAGTCAGGGAGAGGAGTGCCAACGTCTAACCAGTCACCGGTGGCACTCGGGACCCAAGGAGGAGTCAGGGAGAGGAGTGCCAACGTCTAACCAGACACCGGTGGCACTCGGGACCCAAGGAGGAGTCAGGGAGAGGAGTGCCAACGTCTAACCAGACACCGGTGGCACTCGGGAGATCCATGATTGGAATGTTGTAAAGCGACCATGTCTACCATGTTGGGGCAGTATTTCAACAAGAAAATTAAAGGGACTTGCTCGCCATGGCCTCGACTACTGAGTGCTTCTCTCAGCAGTTTGTTTGTGTGGAGAGTTGTTGTCAGTAAGTGGCGTGATTGGCCAGCATTTTCAGAGCTCCGATTCTTGAATTTCAGAGCTCCGATTCTTGAATTTCAGAGCTCCAACTCTTGAATTTCAGAGCTCCGATTCTTGAATTTCAGAGCTCCGATTCTTGAATTTCAGAGCTCCGATTCTTGAATTTTAGAGCTCCGATACTTGAATTTCAGAGCTACGATTCTTGAATTTCAGAGCTCCGATCCTTGAATTTCAGAGCTCCGATTCTTGAATTTCAGAGCTCCGATTCTTGAATTCCAGAGCTCCGATTCTTGAATTCCAGAGCTCCGATTCTTGAATTTCAGAGCTCCGATTCTTCAATTTCAGAGCTCCGATTAGTGAATTTCAGAGCTCCGATTAGTGAATTTCAGAACTCCGATTAGTGAATTTCAGAACTCCGATTAGTGAATTTCAGAGCTCCAATTCTTGAATTTCAGAGCTCCGATTCTTGAATTTCAGAGCTCCGATTCTTGAATTTCAGAGCTCCGATTCTTGTTTATAATTCTGCATTACAGTTAACTAGATTACGATTTGGCAGCGCTAATATTTCTCTGACTAATACCTAGTGTATGGTTAAGGGCCTACCTACTATGGGATCGAACCTCCGTCACTGGGTTTCCTGGTGTAAGTGATGACTGAAGTGTATGCTACAATCTACGCCCGTGTATATTATCATTTTCATGATAGAATTCTGTATGACTTTGGGTATGGTACCAACCTGGCTTTACCTGCGTTGTCCTTTCCTTAACCGAGAGTGTTGAGCCCTGTCTCAGGGACTCCAAGCTTGGCTGCCACACCACTGGAGTTACACTACTGGAGTCACACCACTGGACGTCTTTACTCATTTCACATTCATATCTTAACTTCATTCAACCTTTAATGCCTTTACTGGTGTTTCTGACATTTTCTTAGTAAACTGCTTAGTGAATTCCTGCGGCAAGTGCCACTAACCACTAATGGATCTCCTTGGCAAGCCGAGGGGTACGAGCTACAAGGAAAGACTATGGGAAGTAAACCTCACGTCGCTGGAAGACACAAGAGTTAAGGGAGACATGATCACCACATACAAGATTCTCATAGGAATTGATAGAGTACATAAATACGTTATTTAACACGGGTTGTGCACGCACAAGTGGACACGTGTGGTAACTGAGTACCGAAATGAGCCACAGGGACGTTAGAAAGAACTTTTTCAGTGTCAGAGTAGTTAACAGGTGGAATGCATTAGGCAGTGATGTGGTGGAGGCTGTCTCCATACCCAGCTTCAAATGTAGATATGATACAGCCCAGTAGGCTCAGGAACCTGTACACCAGTAGATTGACAGTTGAGAGGCGGGACCAAAGAGCCAGAGCTCAACCCCCGCAAGCACAACTAGGTGAGTACACACACACAGTAACGTGACGTCACTCGAGTTATCACGTCATAAAAATGTTTTTTTTTTTTTGTTTGGCCTTGGAGGGTTTATACGTCACAATACAACATACTGTATGATAGGAGGGGTTGACCTTAAGGCAGTAAGTACTTCAACAACCTCCACACAACCACAGCTGAAGGGGGAGGGGGGGGGGGTAGAAATAGCCTAAGCTACTCTATCCCTTTGAGATGTATTTCTTTCTTGTCTCAATAAACATACTTGAACCACAGCTGCTGTCAGGCTACTCAGATCATTACCAGGGTAGAGACAAGAACAGAACATCAAGAACATAATTATATAACAGAACATAATTAGCATCCAAGTTTTGGATGCTAATTACAGAACCAGATCAATTTGGAAGTAAAGATCAGTTCCCGATGCATTCATTTACGAAGCCTGTACATCTGTCCTCAAATTTGTTTTTGTAATTAATTTGTATTTATTGAAGAGTTGAGGAGCTTGGAGGTCGTCCTCGACCAACGTGTTCATCAGTCACCATGACTGATGAATGATCTACAGGTTTCGTATCTGAACACGTAAATGCTTCATGGATCACATTTGACACATCTTGATGGCCCAGATGTGTATTCACCTAGTTGTGCTTCCAGGGGTTGAGCTCTGCTCTTTCGCCCCGCCTCTCAACTGTCAATCAACTGTTTCTACTACTACTATTATTACTACTTTTTTTCCCACACCACACCCACACACCCCAGGAAGCAGCCTGTGACACCTGACTAACTCCCAGGTACCTATTTACTGCTAGGTAACAGGGGCATAGGGTGAAGGAAACTCTGCCCATCGTTTCTCGCCAGCGCCCGGGATCGAACCCGGGACCAAAGGATCACGTATCCAGTGAAACGTGTCATGTGTGTGTAAACTGTAGCCTGACTACGTGGCCTTTCCTTGTCAGTTTTAGCCAAGCGTCCGGTCAACTGCATGTATATTTTATGTATAATCTGTGTATCTTGAGGTTATCTTGAGATGATTTCGGGGCTTTAGTGTCCCCGCGGCCCGGTCCTCGACCAGGCCTCCACCCCTAGGAAGCAGCCCGTGACAGCTGACTAACTCCCAGGTACCTATTTTACTGCTAGGTAACAGGGGCATAGGGTGAAAGAAACTCTGCCCATTGTTTCTCGCCGGCGCCCGGGATCGAACCCTCAAGATAACCCTCCTGGGTGCTCCGGCGGGCAGTCTCGGGGACTGGTTGATGGTCGCGGTGTTGTGATCGGTTATACTCCGGTCTGGTGTGTGGGTGTAGGCAGGTAGGGTAGGTAGGTAGGCAGGTATGGTAGGTACGTAGGTAGGTAGGTAGGTAGGTAGGTAGGTAGGTAGGTAGGCAGGCAGGCAGGCAGGCAGGCAGGCAGGCAGGCAGGCAGGCAGGCAGGCAGGGTAGGTAGGTAGGCAGGCAGGCAGGCAGGCAGGCAGGTAGGCATGGCAGGCAGGTAGGTAGGGCAGGCAGGCAGGTAGGGCAGGCAGGCAGGTAGGGCAGGTAAGGCAGGCAGGCAGGTAAGGCAGGCAGGCAGGCAGGTAGGGCAGGCAGGCAGGTAGGGCAGGCAGGCAGGCAGGTAGGGCAGGTAAGGCAGGCAGGCAGGTAAGGCAGGCAGGCAGGCAGGTAGGGCAGGCAGGCAGGTAGGGCAGGCAGGCAGGCAGGCAGGTAGGGCAGGCAGGCAGGCAGGTAGGGCAGGCAGGTCAGGCAGGCAGGTAGGGCAGGCAGGTCAGGCAGGCAGGCAGGTAGGGCAGGCAGGCAGGCAGGCAGGTAGGTAGGGCAGGCAGGCAGGCAGGTAGGGCAGGCAGGCAGGCAGGCAGGCAGGCAGGTAGGGCAGGCAGGCAGGCAGGCCAGGCAGGACAGTCAGGACAGTCAGGACAGTCAGGACAGTCAGGCCAGGCAGGACAGTCAGGCCAGGCAGGACAGTCAGGACAGTCAGGACAGTCAGGACAGTCAGGCCAGGCAGGACAGTCAGGCCAGGCAGGACAGTCAGGACAGGCAGGACAGTCAGGACAGGCAGGACAGTCAGGCCAGTCAGGACAGTCAGGCCAGTCAGGACAGTCAGGCCAGGCAGGACAGTCAGGCCAGGCAGGACAGTCAGGACAGTCAGGACAGGCAGGACAGTCAGGACAGGCAGGACAGTCAGGACAGGCAGGACAGGCAGGACAGGCAGGCCAGTCAGGACAGGCAGGACAGTCAGGACAGTCAGGACAGGCAGGACAGTCAGGACAGTCAGGACAGTCAGGGCAGTCAGGACAGTCAGGACAGGCAGGACAGTCAGGACAGTCAGGACAGGCAGGACAGTCAGGACAGGCAGGACAGTCAGGACAGTCAGGCCAGTCAGGCCAGGCAGGACAGTCAGGCCAGTCAGGACAGGCAGGCCAGGCAGGACAGTCAGGACAGTCAGGACAGGCAGGACAGTCAGGACAGTCAGGACAGTCAGGACAGGCAGGCCAGTCAGGACAGTCAGGACAGTCAGGACAGGCAGGCCAGTCAGGACAGTCAGGCCAGTCAGGACAGGCAGGCCAGTCAGGACAGTCAGGACAGGCAGGCCAGTCAGGACAGGCAGGACAGGCAGGCCAGGCAGGACAGTCAGGACAGGCAGGACAGTCAGGACAGGCAGGACAGTCAGGACAGGCAGGACAGTCAGGACAGTCAGGCCAGGCAGGCCAGGCAGGACAGTCAGGACAGTCAGGACAGTCAGGACAGGCAGGACAGTCAGGACAGGCAGGACAGGCAGGACAGTCAGGCCAGGCACGACAGTCAGGACAGGCAGGACAGTCAGGACAGGCAGGACAGGCAGGACAGTCAGGACAGTCAGGACAGGCAGGACAGTCAGGACAGGCAGGACAGGCAGGACAGTCAGGACAGTCAGGACAGTCAGGACAGGCAGGCCAGGCAGGCCAGTCAGGACAGTCAGGACAGTCAGGCCAGTCAGGACAGGCAGGACAGGCAGGACAGTCAGGAAAGTCAGGACAGGCAGGCCAGTCAGGACAGGCAGGACAGGCAGGACAGTCAGGACAGGCAGGACAGTCAGGACAGGCAGGACAGTCAGGACAGTCAGGACAGTCAGGACAGGCAGGACAGTCAGGCCAGGAAGGACAGTCAGGACAGGCAGGACAGGCAGGCCAGGCAGGACAGTCAGGACAGGCAGGACAGTCAGGACAGGCAGGACAGTCAGGACAGGCAGGACAGGCAGGACAGTCAGGACAGTCAGGACAGTCAGGACAGTCAGGACAGGCAGGCCAGGCAGGCCAGGCAGGCCAGTCAGGACAGTCAGGCCAGTCAGGACAGGCAGGACAGGCAGGACAGTCAGGAAAGTCAGGACAGGCAGGCCAGTCAGGACAGGCAGGACAGGCAGGACAGTCAGGACAGGCAGGACAGTCAGGACAGGCAGGACAGTCAGGACAGGCAGGACAGTCAGGACAGGCAGGACAGTCAGGACAGGCAGGACAGTCAGGACAGTCAGGACAGTCAGGACAGGCAGGCCAGGTAGGCCAGGCAGGCCAGGCAAGCCAGGCAGGACAGTCAGGACAGGCAGGACAGGCAGGCCAGTCAGGCCAGGCAGGCCAGTCAGGCCAGGCAGGACAGTCAGGACAGGCAGGACAGGCAGGACAGGCAGGACAGACAGACAGGCAACTCACTACTAGCATTAACCGCCCCGAACATTATCTAATTTAATGAGCGTGTATTTTTTCCACTTATATAATATGATTTAATTTAAAAAAGTAGCCCACGTTGTGTGGCTCCAAACCGCTTCGCCCACGTTGTGGCCCATACCGCTTCGCCCACGTTGTGTGGACCATACCGCTTCGCCCACATTGTGGCCCATACCGCTTCGCCCACATTGTGGGGCTCCAAACCGCTTCGCCCACGTTGTGTGGACCATACCGCTTCGCCCACGTTGTGTGGACCATACCGCTTCGCCCACGTTGAGTGGACCATACCGCTTCGCCCACATTGTGGCCCATACCGCTTCGCCCACATTGTGGCCCATACCGCTTCGCCCACATTGTGGGGCTCCAAACCGCTTCGCCCACGTTGTGGCCCATACCGCTTCGCCCACGTTGTGTGGACCATACCGCTTCGCCCACGTTGTGTGGACCATACCGCTTCGCCCACGTTGTGTGGACCATACCGCTTCGCCCACGTTGTGTGGACCATACCGCTTCGCCCACGTTGTGTGGACCATACCGCTTCGCCCACGTTGTGTGGACCATACCGCTTCGCCCACGTTGTGTGGCCCCATACCGCTTCGCCCACGTTGTGTGGACCATACCGCTTCGCCCACGTTGTCACCAATGTGGTCTCTCCCATGTTGTGTTATTCTTCTCACTCGTCCATCGTCCCTGTCCAATACTCCCATCAATGACAACAGCTGTTGACACCCCCACTCTGTCACTCTCACCACCACCACCTGCACCACCACCAGCACCACCACCAGCACTAGCACCACCACCACCACCTGCACCACCACCACCACCACCACCTGCACCACCACCACCACCAGCAGCAGCAGCACCACCACCACCAGCACCACCACAACCAGCAGCAGCACCACCACCAGGACCATCACCACCACCACCAGCACCACCACCACCACCACCAGCACCACCACCACCACCACCAGCACCACCACCACCACCACCACCAGCACCACCACCACCACCAGCAGCAGCAGCACCACCACCACCAGCAGCAGCACCACCACCACCACCAGCAGCAGCACCACCACCAGCACCACCAGCAGCAGCACCACCAGCACCACCACCACCAGCATCACCACCACCAGCACCACCAGCACCACCACCACCTGCACCACCTCCACCAGGACCATCACCACCACCACCACCACCAGCACCACCACCACCACCAGCACCACCACCACCAGCACCACCAGGACCATCACCACCACCATCACCACCACCAAACACCACCATCACCACCACCAAACACCACCATCACCACCACCAAACACCACCACCACCACCACAAGCACCACCAGCACCACCACCACGACAACCAGCACCACCACCAACACAACCACCACTACCACCAGTACCTCCCCCACCACAACCACCACCACCACCACCACCAGTACCACTACCACCACAACCACCACCACCACCAGTACCACCAGTACCACCACCACCACCACCAGTACCACCACCACCACCACCACCACCACAACCACCACCACCACCACCACCACAACCACCACCACCACCACCACCACCACAACCACCACCAACACCACCAGTACCACCAGTACCACCACAACCACCACCACCACCACCACAAGCACCAACACCACCACCACCAGTACCACCAGTACCACCACTACCACCACCACCACCACCACCAGTACCACCAGAACCACCACCACCACCACCACCACAAGCACCAACACCACCAGTACCACCACCACCACAACCACCACCACCCCCAGTACCACCACCACCACAACCACCACCACCACCATCAGTATCACCACCACCACCACCAGTATCACCACCACCACCACCACCACCACCACAAGCACCACCACCACCACCACCACCAGTACCACCACCACCACCACCACCACCAGTACCACCACCACCACAACCACCACCACCACCACCACCACCACAAACACCACCACCACCACCACCAGTACCACCACCACCACCACCACCACCAGTACCACCACCACCACAAACACCACCACCACCACCACCACCATCAGTACCACCACCACCACCACCAGTACCACCACCACCACCACCAGTACCACCACCACCACCACCAGTACCACCACCACCACCACCACAAGCACCACCACCACCACCACCAGTACCACCACCACCAGTACCACCACCACCACAAACACCACCACCACCACCACCAGTACCACCACCACCACCACCAGTACCACCACCACCACCACCACCACAAACACCACCACCACCACCACCAGTACCACCACCACCACAAACACCACCACCACCACCACCACCAGTACCACCAGTACCACCACCACCACAAACACCACCACCACCACCACCACCACCAGTACCACCAGTACCACCACCACCACAAACACCACCACCACCACCACCACCACCACCACCAGTACCACCAGTACCACCACCACCACAAACACCACCACCTATTTCTTAAATATGTGTTGCAATCTCTCAAAATGTCCTTGTGTACTACTCACCTAGTTGTGCTTGTGGGGGTTGAGCTCTGGCTTTTTGGTCCCGCCTCTCAACTGTTATTCAACAGGTGTGTGTGTCTGACCCCTCAGAGTAGTCACTTTCCTTCTGTATACCGATATATTTTCCCATTATCACCTTTCAAATTCTAAACTAAATGTTACTCTCTACCAAAAAGGCAAGTTTGATTAAGACTGATATACATGTGTTAAGGCATTATTTAATTTGCACAAGTTGTTAGGAATAAAGGATCATATTCTCCTAATACAGGATCCTTTGATTATGAAGGATCCAGCCAGGAAGACCTCAGGGCCAGCCCATATTATTATGTATGTATATATATTATACATATATATATATACATATATATATACATATATATATACATATATATATATTCTTAATCATGCCATTAACCTGCGTGCACCAATCCCGAGGGAAAGTTTATGAATTATCAATTAAGAGCTGCCAACCAGGGAGCAGAACATCCAACCCTCCAGCCCCACTCCCCACCACCACCAGTACCACCACCACCACAAACACCACCACCACCACCACCACCATCAGTACCACCACCACCACCACCAGTACCACTAAAAGTAGGAAGTAGTCAGGAAGTAGTTGGCGGGGGAGGGGACAGACGTGTCGTCGTCGCGCTCCGTTAAAACACTGGAATAAACCGGGTTTTTTTAGGATTACAACCATGGATTACGGCCCACAGTGATCACCAAGTGTATAGTGACCCGTAGGAAAATAGAATACAGAAATTAACAATGGAAATTTGAGTTAAATACAGAATAAAGGTGGTCCCACGTGGTGAGCCAGTGCCACCAGGCTCATGTGTACAGGCATAAGCGATATATATCAAATATAGCGAGCAGTGATACGTTGAACAGTGAAGTGGAACGTGTAACACAACATATAAATTAGTGGATAGTGTTAGAGAATTGTACAAAGAAAAAGTATAAATGTAAAGTTGTGGAGGAGGCATCACACTAGGCTGTTTATTACACAGCCACGAGGCCTACACAGTGTAGAGGACGTCCCGCAGTAACAGTATACTCCCTCAGTGATAATATACTGGCAATATATACGGTAATACGGGAAAGTGGAGCTAGGAACTAGTAATAGAGTAAGTGAATAACATTGCAAGCCGGAAGAAAGCAGAAATTCCCTTAGGATATTACAGGCACATAATCAGTGTATAAATCAAGTAACTGGCAACCAGTGACATCCTGGTTGGCCATCCTGCCCCCGACCTGGGACATCCTGGTTGGCCATCCTGCCCCCGACCTGGGACAAACAACGGTCAACTGGACGGTCCCAAGACGACCATATTTTCTCCACAAGGCGATAAGTACCCCCACATAAACTTGAACAAATAAACATATGTAATATTATAAATATACTGGATACATATTATATATACATACACATAATACTTAAATATATGCATATATTATTATAACATCACAAACCCAACATGGAGGTGTGTGGAGGCTGCCTTAAGTCACTTCGGAAGAGTGTTGTAGGCATTGTATGTAACATTTGTAACATAAGGTTTCACATGAGTTGTACAGGATTACCTACACAATATGCAAACCGGGAAGGTAACTACTGGATCTGTCAAAGAGACAGACAGTTGTGGGAAAACATCACCAAACTAATGAATAACATTCCTGAAGTACACAGGCTACAATTCGCACAAAAACTACCAGAAATATATGCAGAGTATATAAAGACAGCAACGAACTCTGAACACAACCCAGGGACTGAGAAGTTAGAGAGTCAAAGTAGCAATGTAGAAGGGTATAGTGTCGAGGTACACAAAAATGAAGGCAATATTGTAGAGCACACTG
Source organism: Procambarus clarkii (assembly GCF_040958095.1). Taxonomy (NCBI): domain Eukaryota; kingdom Metazoa; phylum Arthropoda; class Malacostraca; order Decapoda; family Cambaridae; genus Procambarus; species Procambarus clarkii. Next base: position 10,048,643 of record NC_091227.1, read on the forward strand.
GTGATATGAATAAGGAGAGAAAAAATGAGACGAATGAGAACACAAATGAGAAAGACGAAAGCAACAAGGAGAAAGATAAGGGCAATACCGAGAATGAATGCAGAAACGAGAAAGTTGGAACAAAAAACACAGAGGTAGCCAAGTCGTGCACGGGTACAAACAAGAATAATACAATCACAAATGAAAATATTTGCTGGTATTATGCAAAAGGACAGTGTAGATATGGGCCCAGAGGCACGGAATGCTCATTCATGCACCCACGGAAATGCCGAAACTGGTTAGGGAAAGGCAGATGTCGTTTTGATACAGAGTGTAGATATTTTCACCCTAAGCTATGCACACTCTCAGTCAATGAGAGGAAATGCTACGATCTTCACTGCCCCGATTTCCACGTCAGAGGTACACAGCGCCATATAAGAGAAGAAGTCCAACATAATAGCCCTGAAATTTTTTTAGAGGCAGGTACAAACAGAGGGAGAAACAGACAGGCAGAAACGTGGCAGGAGTACGGATGGAGAGGGGGAAATGCCCAAGACTGGACTACAGTTCGTCATCAAGCCCACACATACTACACCCCCCAACTACACAGAGACTACCACACTCCCCAGTATCACTTCCAAAACTGGACAAACCATTGCCACAACAACACACCCTGGGTCAGGGTAGAGAGGAGGGAGAACTACCAAAACCTTCCAGAAGTGACACACAATATGGACAATCATTCATATTTGCAAACATTCAAGGTTTAAAGCCAAAGTCAAGAAATAAAGTTAAGTTCATAAATGGCCTTCTATTAGAGTCAAACTCAATATTTGGGGCATTCACGGAAACTCATACAAAAGATTACATGGATGGTGAAATCTGGATTCCAAATTATAATCTATATAGATGTGATAGAAAAACTAGGTCAAATGGAGGAGTAGGTCTGTATATTAAAGAAGACCTGGTATGCACAGAACTATTAAATTCAACTAATGAGGTGGTAGAGGTACTTGGAATGAAGGTAGAGAAACTAAACCTAATTATTATTCTAATATATAAACCGCCAGATACAACGATTGAGGAATTCACAGAACAGATGCACAAAATAGAGAACATACTTGACAACCTAGCAAACCCAGCTCCAGATATTATCTTTCTTGGAGATTTCAATTTACCGAGTCTAAGATGGAGAACGGCAAACACAAATATCATAGCAGGGAATGACCCGGGAAATAACCAACCACAGGTTAGAGAACTTTTGAGATTCTGTGACAAATTCTCGCTCAATCAACAGATTACAGAACCAACTAGGAACGAAAACACACTAGACTTGTTATTCACAAACAATGATGAACTAATCAGGGATATCACAATCTCAGATACTTCATACTCAGACCATAAGCTCATTGAAGTGCGAACTAGCATAAATAACGGTAGTAGGTCTAAGAGACCCAACAAGCGAGAAGGAATATTCAATCAATTCAATTTCAACAATAAGAGGATTGACTGGGAAAAAATAAATGTAGACCTTGCAACCATTCAATGGGAGACGGTCTTAAGCGACAAAACTCCCACACAGGGAATAGCTCAACTGACAGCTGAAGCTTACAAGGTCTGCTTGAAGCACGTACCTGTGAGGAGGGGCAGAAAGAGGACCACTCTAGAAAGAGAACGGAGACGACTGTACAGGAGAAGGAAAAAAATAACGGAAATGCTTCGGCAGACACAACTATCACAAGCAAGGAAAACAAGCCTAAGCAGGGAGATTGAGGAAATAGAACAAACGTTGAAGCGATCATATGAGTCTGAGGAAATGGAATTGGAACAGAAAGCTATACAAGAGATAAGGAAAAATCCGAAATATTTTTTCACATACGCAAAATCAAAATCCAAAACCTCGACCAGTATTGGACCGTTAATTACAAATGAAGGTACGTACACAGAGGACAACAAAGAGATTAGTGAAATTCTAAGAAGCCAGTATGAGGCTATGTTTAGCACACCAATAAACAACATGAAAGTTGATGACCCAGACAGCTTCTTTATGAATGACATTCAAGCTGCAGATAATATAACGGATATTACCACAAACTCGGAAGACTTTGAAAGAGAAATTGATAATATGCCTATGCACTCAGCTCCTGGGCCTGACTCATGGAATTCAATATTCATAAAGAAATGTAAAGTACCAGTAGCGAGAGCACTCAGCGTAATATGGAGAAAGAGCCTGGATACAGGGGAGATACCAGCAGCACTTAAATCTGCAGATATAGCTCCGTTGCACAAGGGGGGGAGTAAAGCCTTGGCAAAAAATTATAGGCCAGTTGCACTAACATCACACATAATAAAAGTGTTTGAAAGAGTGATTAGGAATCAAATTTCTAGTTTTATGGAAAACAATGAATTGCACAATCCAGGACAACATGGATTTAGAGCGGGAAGATCCTGTCTGTCACAGTTACTCAACCACTATGACAAAATCACAGAAGCCCTAGAAGAAAAGCAAAATGCAGATGTTGTATACACAGACTTTGCAAAGGCGTTCGACAAATGTGACCATGGGGTGATAGCTCACAAAATGAGGTCAATGGGAATAACTGGAAAAGTAGGACGCTGGATACTCAATTTCCTGTCGAACAGAACACAAAGAGTAACAGTCAATCAGATAAAATCGAGTCCAAGCGATGTTAAAAGCTCTGTACCTCAAGGTACAGTCCTTGCACCGCTACTGTTCCTTATTCTCATATCTGATATAGACAAAAATACACGCCACAGCTTCGTGTCGTCCTTTGCAGATGACACAAAAATCAGCATGAAAATTACCTCTGCTGAAGACATTGAAAAACTACACAAGCAGATGTCAACAAAGTTTTTGATTGGGCAGCAGAAAATAACATGATGTTTAACAGTGATAAATTTCAGGTACTCAGGTACGGCAAAAATGAGGATCTGAAACATAATACAGGGTACAAAACACAATCGAATCTTCCCATAGTAGGAAAACAGCATGTCAAGGATTTAGGAATAATGATGTCCGACGATCTAACGTTTAGGGAGCATAACCAAGCAAATATCGCGTCAGCCAGAAAAATGATCGGATGGATTACGAGAACTTTCAAATCCAGGGATCCCATCACAATGGTTGTACTCTTCAAGTCACTTGTGCTGTCCCGTCTCGAGTACTGCTCAGTACTCACTTCCCCCTTCAGAGCAGGAGAGATTGCTGAAATAGAGGGAATACAGAGAACATATACGGCACGCATAGACGAGATAAAACACCTAAATTATTGGGATCGTCTCAAAGCTCTCCAAATGTACTCTCTAGAAAGGAGACGAGAGAGATACCAAATAATATACACCTGGAAAATACTGGAGGGTCAGGTCCCAAATCTACACAGTAAAATAACAACGTACTGGAGTGAACGATATGGAAGAAAATGCAAGATTGAACCTGTGAAGAGCAGAGGTGCCATAGGCACAATCAGAGAGCACTGTATAAACATCAGGGGTCCGCGGTTGTTCAACGTCCTCCCAGCGAGCATAAGAAATATTGCCGGAACAACCGTGGACATCTTCAAGAGAAAACTGGACGGTTTTCTAAGAGAAGTTCCGGATCAGCCGGGCTGTGGTGGGTACGTGGCCCTGCGGGCCGCTCCAAGCAACAGCCTGGTGGACCAAACTCTCACAAGTCGAGCCTGGCCTCGGGCCGGGCTTGGGGAGTAGAAGAACTCCCAGAACCCCATCAACCAGGTATCAACCAGGTAACCCCAGCCCCACTCCCCCCCACGTGTTCCCCAACAACCATTATATAAACCTAACAAAAATCCGGGGAAGGAGAAAGTGCGAGACTCCCCCTGGCCACCCATGGCTGAGGGAGACACTTGCCTGGCCACCCATGGCTGAGGGAGACACTTGCCTGGCCACCCATGGCTGAGGGAGACACTTGCCTGGCCACCCATGGCTGAGGGAGACACTTGCCTGGCCACCCATGGCTGAGGGAGACACTTGCCTGGCCACCCATGGCTGAGGGAGACACTTGCCTGGCCACCCATGGCTGAGGGAGACACTTGCCTGGCCACCCATGGCTGAGGGAGGACACTTGCCTGGCCACCCATGGCTGAGGGAGGACACTTGCCTGGCCACCCATGGCTGAGGGAGACACTTGCCTGGCCACCCATGACTGAGGGAGACACTTGCCTGGCCACCCATGACTGAGGGAGACACTTGCCTGGCCACCCATGGCTGAGGGAGACACTTGTCTGGCCACCCATGGCTGAGGGAGACACTTGTCTGGCCACCCATGGCTGAGGGAGACACTTGTCTGGCCACCCATGGCTGAGGGAGACACTTGCCTGGCCACCCATGGCTGAGGGAGACACTTGCCTGGCCACCCATGGCTGAGGGAGACACTTGCCTGGCCACCCATGGCTGAGGGAGACACTTGTCTGGCCACCCATGGCTGAGGGAGACACTTGCCTGGCCACCCATGGCTGAGGGAGGACACTTGCCTGGCCACCCATGGCTGAGGGAGGACACTTGTCTGGCCACCCATGGCTGAGGGAGACACTTGCCTGGCCACCCATGGCTGAGGGAGACACTTGCCTGGCCACCCATGGCTGAGGGAGACACTTGCCTGGCCACCCATGGCTGAGGGAGACACTTGCCTGGCCACCCATGGCTGAGGGAGGACACTTGCCTGGCCACCCATGGCTGAGGGAGGACACTTGCCTGGCCACCCATGGCTGAGGGAGACACTTGTCTGGCCACCCATGGCTGAGGGAGGACACTTGCCTGGCCACCCATGGCTGAGGGAGACACTTGTCTGGCCACCCATGGCTGAGGGAGACACTTGCCTGGCCTCCCATGGCTGAGGGAGACACTTGCCTGGCCTCCCATGGCTGAGGGAGGACACTTGCCTGGCCACCCATGGCTGAGGGAGACACTTGCCTGGCCACCCATGGCTGAGGGGGGACACTTGCCTGGCCACCCATGGCTGAGGGAGACACTTGCCTGGCCACCCATGGCTGAGGGGGGACACTTGCCTGGCCACCCATGGTTGCTCCCAATGAATCAAAATTATCATTTCCAATCAGGGCCTTCAGTGAGGAGCTAAATGATTCCTGGACCCCACTGTGAAAAATGTATAATTTCATGCATCGGAGGCAGGGGTGATGGAGCCCCCGCCACGGAGGGGGAAGAGAGAGAGAGGAAGAGAGAGCAGTGAGGGTGAAGGGGGGAGGGGGAATGGATAGGGATAGAAAAAGAGGGAGAAAAAGAGGCAAGGGGAATAGGTAGAGAGAACAATATGAACCTTCTCAACTAGTTACACCCCTCACCTGACTCCACATATATAACATGTTCTATACACGTTTCCTCTGCTTCCGGAAACGTTCAATAGAACTTCGTAACATCTTGAGACGTGCAAAATTAGCTTTCAATTTATGTTCACCAATAATCATACTGTTTAAACTACAGACATCTGTTGTTTGCCTGGTTAAGTGCTCAACTGTGGTGCCCGCCACGTGGGCAACACCTCACTGTGTTTAAGGCCAAACAATTGAAAATGTTAAATTTATAATTTCTCTAAAGAAATATTATGTTAGAAGTAGTCAAATATCTACTATAATCATACATTTGATGAGCGATTGTAGGAGCTTTCGAAATATAAATACCAAATATATTTGGTATTTACATTTACCTTTACATTTACATATTTACCCGCCAAACACACACCGAAACTACGACGTTGGTACAACGTTCGAACAAGTTTTAACACTTCCTAAAGTTTTATAGCAATTCCTAACGCAGTATACAACCAATATAGCAAGTTGT
>NC_091227.1:10059956-10152456 GCF_040958095.1 Procambarus clarkii
CGGTCCTGAGGTGAGGCTAACAACTGTGACCTCAACACTCCTGCAACACCGGTCCTGAGGTGAGGCTACAACTGTGACCTCAACACTCCTGCAACACCGGTCCTGAGGTGAGGCTACAACTGTGACCTCAACACTCCTGCATCACCGGTCCTGAGGTGAGGCTACAACTGTGACCCTCAACACTCCTGCATCACCGGTCCTGAGGTGAGGCTACAACTGTGACCTCAACACTCCTGCATCACCGGTCCTGAGGTGAGGCTACAACTGTGACCTCAACACTCCTGCAACACCGTCCTGAGGTGAGGCTACAACTGTGACCTCACACACTCCTGCATCACCGGTCCTGAGGTGAGGCTACAACTGTGACCTCAACACTCCGGCAACACCGGTCCCTGAGGTGAGGCTACAACTGTGACCTCAACCATCCTGCAACACCGGTCCTGAGGTGAGGCTACAACTGTGACCTCAACACTCCTGCACACCGGTCCTGAGGTGAGGCTACAACTGTGACCTCAACACTCCTGCATCACCGGTCCTGAGGTGAGGCTACAACTGTGACCTCAACACTCCTGCATCACCGGTCCTGAGGGTGAGGCTACAACTGTGACCTCAACACTCCTGCATCACCGGTCCTGAGGTGAGGCTACAACTGTGACCTCAACACTCCTGCATCACCGGTCCTGAGGTGAGGCTACAACTGTGACCTCAACACTCCTGCAACACCGGTCCTGAGGTGAGGCTACAACTGTGACCTCAACACTCCTGCAACACGGTCTGAGGTGAGGCTACAACTGTGACCTCAACACTCTGCAACACCGGTCCTGAGGTGAGGCTACAACTGTGACCTCAACACTCCTGCAACACCGGTCCTGAGGTGAGGCTACAACTGTGACATCAACACTCCTGCAACACCGGTCCTGAGGTGAGGCTACAACTGTGACCTCAACACTCCTGCAACACGGTCCTGAGGTGAGGCTACAACTGTGACCTCAACACTTCCTGCATCACCGGTCCTGAGGTGAGGCTACAACTGTGACCTCAACACTCCTGCAACACCGGTCCTGAGGTGAGGCTACAACTGTGACCTCAACACTCCTGCAACACCGGTCCTGAGGTGAGGCTACAACTGTGACCTCAACACTCCTGCAACACCGGTCCTGAGGTGAGGCTACAACTGTGACCTCAACACTCCTGCATCACCGGTCCTGAGGTGAGGCTACAACTGTGACCTCAACACTCCTGCATCACCGGTCCTGAGGTGAGGCTACAACTGTGACCTCAACACTCCTGCATCACCGGTCCTGAGGTGAGGCTACAACTGTGACCTCAACACTCCTGCAACACCGGTCCTGAGGTGAGGCTACAACTGTGACCTCAACACTCCTGCATCACCGGTCCTGAGGTGAGGCTACAACTGTGACCTCAACACTCCTGCAACACCGGTCCTGAGGTGAGGCTACAACTGTGACCTCAACACTCCTGCAACACCGGTCCTGAGGTGAGGCTACAACTGTGACCTCAACACTCCTGCAACACCGGTCCTGAGGTGAGGCTACAACTGTGACCTCAACACTCCTGCATCACCGGTCCTGAGGTGAGGCTACACTGTGACCTCACCTCCTGCATCACCGGTCCCTGAGGTGAGGCTACAACTGTGACCTCAACACTCCTGCAACACCGGTCCTGAGGTGAGGCTACAACTGTGACCTCAACACTCCTGCAATCACCGGTCCTGAGGTGAGGCTACAACTGTGACCTCAACACTCCTGCAACACCGGTCCTGAGGTGAGGCTACAACTGTGACCTCAACACTCCTGCATCACCGGTCCCTGAGGTGAGGCTACACTGTGACCTCAACACTCCTGCAACACCGGTCCTGAGGTGAGGCTACAACTGTGACCTCAACACTCCCTGCAACACCGGTCCTGAGGTGAGGCTACAACTGTGACCTCAACACTCCTGCAACACCGGTCCTGAGGTGAGGCTACAACTGTGACCTCAACACTCCTGCATCACCGGTCCTGAGGTGAGGCTACAACTGTGACCTCAACACTCCTGCATCACCGGTCCTGAGGTGAGGCTACAACTGTGACCTCAACACTCCTGCATCACCGGTCCTGAGGTGAGGCTACAACTGTGACCTCAACACTCCTGCAACACCGGTCCTGAGGTGAGGCTACAACTGTGACCTCAACACTCCTGCAACACCGGTCCTGAGGTGAGGCTACAACTGTGACCTCAACACTCCTGCAACACCGGTCCTGAGGTGAGGCTACAACTGTGACCTCAACACTCCTGCATCACCGGTCCTGAGGTGAGGCTACAACTGTGACCTCAACACTCCTGCAATCACCGGTCCTGAGGTGAGGCTACAACTGTGACCTCAACACTCTGCAACACCGGTCCTGAGGTGAGGCTACAACTGTGACCTCAACACTCCTGCAACACCGGTCCTGAGGTGAGGCTACAACTGTGACCTCAACACTCCTGCAACACCGGTCCTGAGGTGAGGCTACAAACTGTGACCTCAACACTCCTGCAACACCGGTCCTGAGGTGAGGCCTACAACTGTGACCTCAACACTCCTGCAATCACCGGTCCTGAGGTGAGGCTACAACTGTGACCTCAACACTCCTGCAACACCGGTCCTGAGGTGAGGCTACAACTGTGACCTCAAACTCCTCAACACCGGTCCTGAGGTGAGGCTACAACTGTGACCTCAACACTCCTGCATCACCGGTCCTGAGGTGAGGCTACAACTGTTGACCTCAACACTCCTGCAACACCGTCCTGAGGTGAGGCTGCAACTGTGACCTCAACACTCCTGCAACAGCCGGTCCTGAGGTGAGGCTACACTGTGACCTCAACACTCCTGCATCACCGGTCCTGAGGTGAGGCTACAACTGTGACCTCAACACTCCTGCATCACCGGTCCTGAGGTGAGGCTACAACTGTGACCTCAACACTCCTGCAACACCGGTCCTGAGGTGAGGCTACAACTGTGACCTCAACACTCCTGCAACACCGGTCCTGAGGTGAGGCTACAACTGTGACCTCAACACTCCTGCAACACCGGTCCTGAAGGTGAGGCTACAACTGTGACCTCAACACTCCTGCATCACCGGTCCTGAGGTGAGGCTACAAACTGTGACCTCAACACTCCTGCAATCACCGGTCCTGAGGTGAGGCTACAACTGTGACCTCACACTCCTGCAATCACCGGTCCTGAGGTGAGGCTACAACTGTGACCTCAACACTCCTGCAACCACCGGTCCTGAGGTGAGGCTACAACTGTGACCTCAACACTCCTGCAACACCGTCCTGATGTGAGGCTACAACTGTGACCTCAACACTCCTGCATCACCGGTCCTGAGGTGAGGCTACAACTGTGACCTCAACACTCCTGCAATCACCGGTTCCTGAGGTGAGGCTACAACTGTGACCTCAAACTCCTGCCACACCGGTCCTGAGGGTGAGGCTACAACTGTGACCTCAACACTCCTGCAATCACCGGTCCTGAGGTGAGGCTACAACTGTGACCTCAACACCTCCTGCAACACCGGTCCTGAGGTGAGGCTGCAACTGTGACCTCAACCACTCCTGCAACACCGGTCCTGAGGTGAGGCTACAACTGTGACCTCAACCACTCACTGCATCACGGTCCTGAGGTGAGGCTACAACTGTGACCTCAACACTCCTGCAATCACCGGTCCTGAGGTGAGGCTACAACTGTGACCTCAACACTCCTGCAACACCGGTCCTGAGGTGAGGCTACAACTGTGACCTCAACACGCCTGCAACACCGTCCTGAGGTGAGGCTACAACTGTGACCTCAACACTCCTGCAAACACCGGTCCTGAGGTGAGGCTACAACTGTGATCCTCAACACTCCTGCAACACCGGTCCTGAGGTGAGGCTACAACTGTGACCTCAACACTCCTGCATCACCGGTCCTGAGGTGAGGCTACAACTGTGACCTCAAACACTCCTGCATCACCGGTCCTGAGGTGAGGCTACAACTGTGACCTCAACACTCCTGCATCACCGGTCCTGAGGTGAGGCTACAACTGTGACCTCAACACTCCTGCATCACCGGTCCTGAGGTGAGGCTACAACTGTGACCTCAACACTCCTGCAACACCGGTCCTGAGGTGAGGCTGCAACTGTGACCTCAACACTCCTGCATCACCGGTCCTGAGGTGAGGCTACAACTGTGACCTCAACACTCCTGCATCACCGGTCCTGAGGTGAGGCTACAACTGTGACCTCAACACTCCTGCATCACCGGTCCTGAGGTGAGGCTACAACTGTGACCTCAACACTCCTGCATCACCGGTCCTGAGGTGAGGCTACAACTGTGACCTCAACACTCCTGCATCACCGGTCCTGAGGTGAGGCTACAACTGTGACCTCAACACTCCTGCATCACCGGTCCTGAGGTGAGGCTACAACTGTGACCTCAACACTCCTGCATCACCGATCCTGAGGTGAGGCTACAACTGTGACCTCAACACTCCTGCAACACCGGTCCTGAGGTGAGGCTACAACTGTGACCTCAACACTCCTGCATCACCGGTCCTGAGGTGAGGCTCAACATGTGAGCTCAACAATCCTGCATCACCGGTCCCTGAGGTGAGGCTACAACTGTGACCTCAACACTCCTGCATCACCGGTCCTGAGGTGAGGCTACAACTGTGACCATCAACACTCCTGCATCACCGGTCCTGAGGTGAGGCTACAACTGTGACCTCAACACTCCTGCATCACCGGTCCTGAGGTGAGGCTACAACTGTGACCTCAACACTCCTGCATCACCGGTCCTGAGGTGAGGCTACAAACTGTTGACATCAACACTCCTGCAACACCGGTCCTGAAGTGAGGCTACAACTGTGACCTCAACACTCCTGCATCACCGGTCCTGAGGTGAGGCTACAACTGTGACCTCAACACTCCTGCATCACCGGTCCCTGAGGTGAGGCTACAACTGTGACCTCAACACTCCTGCATCACCGGTCCTGAGGTGAGGCTACAACTGTGACCTCAACACTACCTGCATCACCGGTCCTGAGGTGAGGCTACAAACTGTGACCTCAACACTCCTGCATCACCGGTCCTGAGGTGAGGCTACAAACTGTGACCTCAACACTCCTGCATCACCGGTCCTGAGTGAGGCTACAACTGTGACCTCAACACTCCTGCATCACCGGTCCTGAGGTTGAGGCTACAACTGTGACCTCAACACTCCTGCATCACCGGTCCTGAGGTGAGGCTACAACTTGACCTCAACACTCGCTGCAACACCGGTCCTGAGGTCAGGCTGCAACTGTGACCTCAACACTCCTGCATCACCGGTCCTGAGGTCAGGCTGCACTGTGACCTCAAACACTCCTGCAACACCCGGTCCTGAGGTGAGGCTACAACTGTGACCTCAACACTCCTGCATCAACCGGTCCTGAGGTCAGGCCTGGCAACTGTGACCTCAACACTCCTGCAACACCGGTCCTGGGTCAGGTCATACCAGGCTACAACTGTGACCTCAACACTCCTGCATCACCGGTCCTGAGGTCAGGCTGCAACTGTGACCTCAACACTCCTGCAACACCGGTCCTGAGGTGAGGCTACAACTGTGACCTCAACACTCCTGCATCACCGGTCCTGAGGTCAGGCTGCAACTGTGACCTCAACACTCCTGCAACACCGGTCCTGAGGTGAGGCTACAACTGTGACCTCAACACTCCTGCAACACCGGTCCTGAGGTCAGGCTGCAACTGTGACCTCAACACTCCTGCATCACCGGTCCTGAGGTCAGGCTGCAACTGTGACCTCAACACTCCTGCAACACCGGTCCTGAGGTCAGGCTGCAACTGTGACCTCAACACTCCTGCATCACCGGTCCTGAGGTCAGGCTGCAACTGTGACCTCAACACTCCTGCAACACCGGTCCTGAGGTCAGGCTGCAACTGTGACCTCAACACTCCTGCATCACCGGTCCTGAGGTCAGGCTGCAACTGTGACCTCAACACTCCTGCATCACCGGTCCTGAGGTCAGGCTGCAACTGTGACCTCAACACTCCTGCAACACCGGTCCTGAGGTCAGGCTGCAACTGTGACCTCAACACTCCTGCAACACCGGTCCTGAGGTGAGGCTACAACTGTGACCTCAACACTCCTGCAACACCGGTCCTGAGGTGAGGCTACAACTGTGACCTCAACACTCCTGCAACACCGGTCCTGAGGTCAGGCTGCAACTGTGACCTCAACACTCCTGCATCACCGGTCCTAAGGTCAGGCTGCAACTGTGACCTCAACACTCCTGCAACACCGGTCCTGAGGTCAGGCTGCAAACTGTGACCTCAACACTCCTGCATCACCGGTCCTGAGGTCAGGCTGCAACTGTGACCTCAACACTCCTGCAACACCGGTCCTGAGGTCAGGCTGCAACTGTGACCTCAACACTCCTGCATCACCGGTCCTGAGGTCAGGCTGCAACTGTGACCTCAACACTCCTGCATCACCGGTCCTGAGGTCAGGCTGCAACTGTGACCTCAACACTCCTGCAACACCGGTCCTGAGGTCAGGCTGCAACTGTGACCTCAACACTCCTGCAACACCGGTCCTGAGGTGAGGCTACAACTGTGACCTCAACACTCCTGCAACACCGGTCCTGAGGTGAGGCTACAACTGTGACCTCAAGACTCCTGCAACACCGGTCCTGAGGTCAGGCTGCACTGTGACCTCAACACTCCTGCAACACCGGTCCTGAGGTGAGGCTACAACTGTGACCTCAACACTCCTGCAACACCGGTCCTGAGGTGAGGCTACAACTGTGACCTCAACACTCCTGCAACACCGGTCCTGAGGTGAGGCTACAACTGTGACCTCAACACTCCTGCAACACCGGTCCTGAGGTGAGGCTACAACTGTGACCTCAACACTCCTGCATCACCGGTCCTGAGGTGAGGCTACAACTGTGACCTCAACACTCCTGCAACACCGGTCCTGAGGTCAGGCTGCAACTGTGACCTCAACACTCCTGCAACACCGGTCCTGAGGTGAGGCTACAACTGTGACCTCAACACTCCTGCAACACCGGTCCTGAGGTCAGGCTGCAACTGTGACCTCAACACTCCTGCAACACCGGTCCTGAGGTGAGGCTACAACTGTGACCTCAACACTCCTGCAACACCGGTCCTGAGGTGAGGCTGCAACTGTGACCTCAACACTCCTGCAACACCGGTCCTGAGGTGAGGCTGCAACTGTGACCTCAACACTCCTGCAACACCGGTCCTGAGGTGAGGCTACAACTGTGACCTCAACACTCCTGCAACACCGGTCAACCATCCGGCTGCCACACTAGAGCTAGTGGGAGTCACATATAAAGAACTGTGGATACCATCAGACGCCTAACATACTCATGTAATTACTCACAGAAATCACAATAGCGTGATGCATCAAGTGAACAAATCCACAAGGGCCGTGACGAGGGTTCGAACTTACATCCGAGAGGATCCCAGACGCGCCTTAATCGACTGTGCTACAACATGGTAAAAAGAATTATAACCGGGAGTTCCACTTGACCTCACACGGATCCTGCAGCCTCTCCGAGACACAAACCAGGGTTTTACACAATTCCCCCATGCACCCAATCTCTATCAATAATCTATTCTACTTCTTCGCCCTTAAACAAGGTCAAGTGAAACTCCCGGTTGTAATTCTTTTACCCATGTCGTAGCACAGTCGATTAAGGCGCGTCTACTATCCTCTCGGACGTAGGTTCGAACCCCGTCACGGCCCTTGTGGATTTGTTCATTTAAACTCGTGTAAGTTCAGTAGCATTCATGATTGTGACACTGGTGGTGGTAATTCGAATTAATGAACCACTTTGAACTGTAATTAACGATTCTGAACCATTTTCCTGTCATTTGACCCAATTAACAGTTTGACGGTATTCGAACTAATGAATCAATTTGTAGATATTTGAACTAATTAACCATTTCCAGGATATCAAATTTAAAACATATACGAATAATTTGTTGTTTGCCCACAACACTGTCCAGTGAAGGATCGACTGGGCACGACCCCCATTACCTAACATTACCAGGCTTAACTACACAACAAGGGCACACTTCCCAGGTTTATTAAAACCTTATGTGAAGGGTCAGCAGTCAAGGTCATGCTTGGAGCCCCCCCCCCCCTGTAGCACCTTGCTGGAGGTCCACTGCTGTGTGTCAGTATGTATACCATGTGTTCTGCTGCTGTGTGTGTCAGTATGTATACCATGTGTTCTGCTGCTGTGTGTGTCAGTATGTATACCATGTGTTCTGATGCTGTGTATGTATACCATGTGTTCTGATGCTGTATATGTATACCATGTGTTCTGATGCTGTGTATGTATACCATGTGTCCTGATGCTGTGTGTGTCTGTGTGTACCATGTGTTCTGATGCTGTGTGTCAGTATGTATACCATGTGTTCTGCTGCTGTGTGTGTCAGTATGCATACCATGTGTTCTGCTCCTATGTGTCTTACTATGTATACCATGCGTGCTGCTGTGTCTCACTATGTATGCCATGTGTGCTGCTGTGTCTCACTATGTATGCCATGTGTGCTGCTGTGTCTCACTATGTATACCATGTGTTCTGCTGTGTCTCACTATGTATACCACGTGTTCTGCTGTGTCTCACTATGTATACCACGTGTTCTGCTGTGTCTCACTATGTATACCACGTGTTCTGCTGTGTCTCACTATGTATACCACGTGTTCTGCTGTGTCTCACTATGTATACCACGTGTTCTACTGTGTCTCACTATGTATACCACGTGTTCTGCTGTGTCTCACTATGTATACCACGTGTTCTGCTGTGTCTCACTATGTATACCACGTGTTCTGCTGTGTCTCACTATGTATACCACGTGTTCTGCTGTGTCTCACTATGTATACCATGTGTTCTGCTGTGTCTCACTATGTATACCATGTGTTCTGCTGTGTCTCACTATGTATACCATGTGTTCTGCTGTGTCTCACTATGTATACCATGTGTTCTGCTGTGGTGTCTCACTATGTATACCATGTGTTCTGCTGTGTCTCACTATGTATACCACGTGTTCTGCTGTGGTGTCTCACTATGTATACCATGTGTTCTGCTGTGTCTCACTATGTATACCATGTGTTCTGCTGTGTCTCACTATGTATACCATGTGTTCTGCTGTGTCTCACTATGTATACCATGTGTTCTGCTGTGGTGTCTCACTATGTATACCATGTGTTCTGCTGTGTCTCACTATGTATACCACGTGTTCTGCTGTGGTGTCTCACTATGTATACCATGTGTTCTGCTGTGTCTCACTATGTATACCATGTGTTCTGCTGTGTCTCACTATGTATACCATGTGTTCTGCTGTGTCTCACTATGTATACCATGTGTTCTGCTGTGTCTCACTATGTATACCATGTGTTCTGCTGTGTCTCACTATGTATACCATGTGTTCTGCTGTGGTGTCTCACTATGTATACCACGTGTTCTGCTGTGTCTCACTATGTATACCACGTGTTCTGCTGTGGTGTCTCACTATGTATACCATGTGTTCTGCTGTGTCTCACTATGTATACCATGTGTTCTGCTGTGGTGTCTCACTATGTATACCACGTGTTCTGCTGTGTCTCACTATGTATACCACGTGTTCTGCTGTGTCTCACTATGTATACCATGTGTTCTGCTGTGGTGTCTCACTATGTATACCACGTGTTCTGCTGTGTCTCACTATGTATACCATGTGTTCTGCTGTGTCTCACTATGTATACCATGTGTTCTGCTGTGTCTCACTATGTATACCATGTGTTCTGCTGTGGTGTCTCACTATGTATACCACGTGTTCTGCTGTGTCTCACTATGTATACCATGTGTTCTGCTGTGGTGTCTCACTATGTATACCACGTGTTCTGCTGTGTCTCACTATGTATACCATGTGTTCTGCTGTGTCTCACTATGTATACCATGTGTTCTGCTGTGGTGTCTCACTATGTATACCACGTGTTCTGCTGTGTCTCACTATGTATACCACGTGTTCTGCTGTGGTGTCTCACTATGTATACCATGTGTTCTGCTGTGGTGTCTCACTATGTATACCACGTGTTCTGCTGTGTCTCACTATGTATACCATGTGCTCTGCTGTGGTGTCTCACTATGTATACCATGTGTTCTGCTGTGGTGTCTCACTATGTATACCACGTGTTCTGCTGTGTCTCACTATGTATACCACGTGTTCTGCTGTGTCTCACTATGTATACCACGTGTTCTGCTGTGTCTCACTATGTATACCACGTGTTCTGCTGTGTCTCACTATGTATACCACGTGTTCTGCTGTGTCTCACTATGTATACCATGTGTTCCGCTCCAAAATATAACCCCCAGTCATCTCGCTATTGTTGACCACAGTGAACACCTGGCAACACAGTGAACACCTGGCAACACAGTGAACACCTGGCAACACAGTGAACACCTGGCAACACAGTGAACACCTGGCAACACAGTGAACACCTGGCAACACAGTGAACACCTGGCAACACAGTGAACACCTGGCAACACTACCATTATATTTATATTAAAACTTGTATATTGTTTTTAATTCAATACATAAATTTACTTAATAATAATTTACATAAATTTAAACTTGATACATAAATTTAAGTTGTCAGCTGTAGCGGGAAACATTCAACATACATTGTATGTTGTATTCAACATACATTGTATTCAACATACATTGTATTCAACATACATACATTGTACATTGTACACAACATTGTACACAACATTGTACACAACATTGTACACAACATTGTACACAACATTGTATACATTGTACACAACATACATTGTATTCAACATACATTGTATGTACAACATACAAAATATCAACATACATTGTACTTTACATATATATGTACTGCAAGCTACATAATGAGAGGAACATATGTGGCGCGTCTCCCACCACAGCATCAAAGACACATACATCTAACACTTTATGTAGGGCATACGTAAATCTGTGTATCTATGTATTTACGTACGTAGGTTAGCTTAGCATTTTAAAAGCACCGAATCACCTTCTGTGGTTGAGTGTTCAATAAACCCTTGAACTGTATGTTTAACACATCTCTAACCCTGTCCATGGAGGACAGAAGGAAATGTATATATGCTGGTTAGCATTGTAAATGTCTGGCCACGTCTGTGGTAGAAAATAATAATAATAATAATAAACACAGCATCCTGGATGCTTAACAATAAATAAAAGAATAAAACCTTGATAATAACGAGCTCAACACACTACGAATTTTAACTTTACATAAAATATATTGGTAATTTTTTTGGTTAAAATATTGCAACGATTTATTTTCTTAGAAATCACTTTGAGGATATTTCGACCTAATGAGTCTTTTGGCGGTGTTCAGTCTAACGACCTTGTTAGTATTGTTAATATTAATTGCCTGTTGCCTTGTTAATATTGCCTGTAACTTCACAAACTGCAGAAGGAAACTTGAAAAGGTATAGCAGTAGTGATGAGAGGTTCGGAACTGCGTGGAACAAGGAGCAAAGATTCAAGAAACTGGGCGAAACGACGTGAGACATCTCCCGTCACGCAGGGTGCAGCCGCACCTCCACAGATCTCCAGTATCATCTATTGATACTGGTAATGACTCAAAATGACCACCACTTACGGGTTATTCATGCCCGTGCCACCTTTTGGGTGGCTTAATCTTTATCAATCTGGGCGAAACGACGCTAGACATAGAGGGGAGAGAGGAAAGGTGTTAAGACAGATGAGAGACTTAGTTTGAGTTACGTGGAGGAACTGTCCAAGGGGCCAAGGATGGACACTAGAGACAAACAAGAGACTTACACATGCAAGGAAATATTACTTTAGCTTAAGTGTTTCAGGGAAACCGAATGAATTAGACGAATAGGAAGCAGAAGTCAACACCATCAACAACATGGACATCAGATATGATTACAGAGACGTCCCCTCGGATGTCACTGAACAATCGACAGCAGGAAAGCCTGAACAAAGAGCTTAAGTTCGATCCTGCAGACACAAATAAGTTAGCACACACAAAACAAAAGCAGGGTCCAAGAACTGAGGCTCGATCCTACAGGTATAAGAAAAAACACAATACCAAATAAATTCGTGTACAACTTCAGTTGTCCCCCCATAAAATACCAGGAAGGCGCGCATGCAATTATTTAGATTAGCGCAACAGAGCTTCCAGTTGGTGTTCCCCGGGCGGGACAGGCGGGCGGTGACGGCCACGTCTGGGAGACTGACACACACGCGTCTCAATACGTAATGATCACCTACTCACCCCGGGGACCCCGGGGGGCTAAAAAGAAATTGTAAAACATGTGAAGCAGACAAGGCGCGGACATGTCCGCAGGAAGTTTAGATGGGATGAATTGGTTGACTCCGTAACTTGTAGTAAACTTGTAGATCAACTAGTAAAAGCTGCACAATCAATCGTTCCTGAACCTGGCGGCACAATCCTGTGCACAATCAATCAACCTGTGCAACCTGTGCACAATCAATCAACCTGTGCAACCTGTGCACAATCAATCGTTCCTGAACCTGGCATCATATATCACCCAATTGCACGAAAAGAAACCCCTAAAATCTACTTTGTAGCAAAATAGAAAATAATATGGCCTTCAACACACTCTGGAACCATACAAATTCCTGAGAACTCGGAAGCACAGACATAAAAATAGGAATAAAAACACCCACACTAAGACTGGGACAACTAAGTTCAAGTATGTTTATTGAGACAAGAAAAAAATACATCACAAAGGGGTAGAGTAGCTTGGGACAAGTAAACTAGCAACACGGCTATAAATACAGAACATTTATTTATTATTTATATATATACAAGAAGGTACATTGGGATTGTGAGGCTGCATATAGACATGCAATGCCATGTTCCAGACACAACAGAACAATACCTCCTGCACTGTTCCAGACATCATAGTGCCAGAATTAATTTCAAACAATACTTACCACCCCTCAAAGTTCCTTTTAATATCGCGCACATACTAAGGGGGAGGAGACCAGTCACTACATATAAAATATGAAGTCAAAGCCCTGGGTAAATATTTCCAGTCAACCAAAATATGAGGCCACATCAGATCTATACCAATAAATCAAACCTCTTAGAGAACGATACATCGACAACGTGAGTCTTGGTATATAGGACAGCTGCGTCCAGCGGACACCAAGATGTCCAGCGGACACCATGATGTCCAGCGGACACCATGATGTCCAGCGGACACCATGATGTCCAGCGGACACCAAGATGTCCAGCGGACACCATGATGTCAACCAGCACCATCATCCAGTCTTCGCCGCCAAGTGCATCATGTTGACCTGTGCAACACGTCTGGTTATCTCGTCGCCCCTCCGTCAACCAGCACCATCACCACCATCATTCATCAACCAGCACCATCACCAGTCTACCAACATTGCGACTCGTGCAGTCATCGGGGGAGGGGGGGGAGGGGGTGGGGGGTTGAGGATGCGTGGGGGGGTGAGGAGAGGAGGCGTGGGGGGGGGGGTAGAGGAGGCGTGGAGGGGGAGAGGGGGCGTGGGGGGGGAGAGGGGGCGTGGGGGGGGGGGGGTGAGGAGAGGAGGCGAGGGGGGTGAGGAGAGGAGGCGTGGGGGGGGGGGGGAGGGAGAGGGGGCTTGGGGGGGGGGGGGAGCGGGGGGTGGGGGGGGAGTGGGAGACCTACACGTAAACTGTACGAAAATAAGGGCGAAGAAAAAGGGAAGGGAACTTTCAGGAGAGAGCGGCAAGACACTATAACCCTGGGATGGGGTCAGGTTAAGGATTTGGGATGGGACGGGTGGAAGGAATGGTCCCAAACCACTTGGAAGGTCGGGGATTGAACGCCGACCTGCATGAAGCGAGACCGTCGCTCTACCATCCAGCCCAAATTAGACGGAAACATTCCGGAATGACGGAATAACACAACTAGAAATATATCCTGTGCGCGCGCGAGCGTGCGCTTGTGCATGTCTTAGCGTGCGTGTGTATATGCCTAATAATATCTCCTAATCCTTATCCTGATCCCTTCCCAGTGCTATATAGGCGTAATGGCTTGGCGCTTTACCCTGACAGTTCCGTTCCGTTCACCATTCAACCCTTCTTAATAGAACGTCGCATTTTGACGTATACTCTAAGGCCAAAAATTGACGTACTAGAAAATTGAAGCGGCTCGCGAAATTGACGTACTGCCTCGTTTTCTATTTTAGGTCGTTTGATAGGTTAGGATTAGGCACTTTAATACGACAGTTTCTTGACGTTGGGAAACCTTAGGAAGACGAGTTGCACCATTACTACTATTACTAACATTATCACCACCACCACCACCACCACCACCACCACCACCACCACCACCATCGTAGCCACAACAATTCACCATCATTCCCGTACCGTCTTCATCACAAAATATACCCCCATTAATAGCAAGCATCGCCAGCGAATTTCCCAATATTTCCAATAATGCTTTTAAAGTTTTCCCGATCATTGGGAGTGATCCCAGAACCAGCCGCGCTACTCTGGAGGGAGCTCTCTCCCGCTCTCTCCCTCACCCCCTCCTTCTCTCCCCCTTACTCCATGACCCCCTCCCTCCTACAATGACCCCTCCCTCCTACAATGACCCCTCCCTCCTACAATGACCCCTCCCTCCTGCTCATCTCTGGCAGTCAGGGAACCTCTCACTATGGAGGAAGAAGAAGGACAAGTCCCTGAAACTTTTCTAAAAACAAAAATAAATTATCTGGAACTTCGCAATTTTTATTAAAAGTCTGATTGGAATTCTACTAAGCATGAATGATCACCATGAGGATGTACTGGAGGCTGGTCACTGCCGCCGCCGCCTCACCCCACACATCTCACTACCATCGACCAGGAGCCGGTCGGCCGAGCAGACAGCACGCTGGACTTGTGATCCTGTGGTCCTGGGTTCGATCCCAGGCGCCGGCGAGAAACAATGGGCAGAGTTTCTTTCACCCTATGCCCCTGTTACCTAGCAGAAAAATAGGTACCTGGGTGTTAGTCAGCTGTCACGGCTGCTTCCTGGGGGTGGAGGCCTGGTCGAGGACCGGGCCGCGGGGACACTAAAGCCCCGAAATCATCTCAAGATAAACCTCAAGAAGGAAGGAAACCACTCAAACTCTCACATGTGGTTTCGATGGCGTAATTTTATGCAAAACCCACTTCATGTTTCACGAGTTATTCTAACATGCCTCGCCCCACTAGCTCCCATCTGTGTCTTATGATAGCCACAGCTCCACAACACACACACACACACACACACACACACACACACACACACACACACACACACACACACACACACACACACCACGGGTGGTATGCGAACAAGGGGACACAGGTGGAGATTGGGTACCCAAATGAGCCACAGGGACGTTAGAAAAGAACTTTTTCAGTGTCAGTAGTTAACAGGTGGAATGCATTAGGCAGTGATGTGGTGGAGGCTGACTCCATACACAGTTTCAAGTGTAGATATGATGGAGATCAGTAGGCTCAGGAACCTGTACACCAGTTGATTGACAGTTGAGAGGCGGGACCAAAGAGCCACAGCTCAACCCCCGCAAGCACAAATAGGTGAGTAGACACACACATGTGCGCGCGCACATACACACCAGCCCATACCCCCCCCCCCCCCCCACACACACAACCATCCAGATCCCTACAGCCTTAACACAGCCTCGTGATAGAGTGAGGCCGACGAAGCTACACACAATAACTACAGTAGGAACCGTCTGGGGATCATATTATAATGTTACAGGTGACAATGTTAAAGGCTGAATCCCCGAGGCGCGACACATCACTACTCGCCGACGACAACTGAACCTGCCGCTCCTCTCTTCCACTGATGTAACTGTATCCACCACACAGCTGTGTAGGTACTGCGGTAAGTCACTTTTCCATTCCAGCAACCACACACACACTCAACACTCTTGACATGCTCTCTTGTCGGAAAATCCGACAGCATTTAATATATCATACAGACAGATAAGAGCTGTGTTGTATAAACAAGTTACCCATAGAAAACGTAACTTGTAGTGGAATTACCGTCTATAGAAAACGGGATATCATCACCACATACTATTATAATTCACCAGCTATTCTGCTGGGAATTATTCTTAAATACATTAGTCTTTGGACTTTACCATCATAAAAACATCTTATATAAATTAACTTAATTATCAATATTAAAGTAGAGTAAATGTGACCCTTCTATCACTTTCTGAAATGTGGACAATGTAAGCCAGGCGTCAGAGTGAGGGGGAGGGCAGCCATTGTTATTGAGACCAGAGGCTCACACGGGAGCAAATTCGGCTCCTGTTAAATTTACTTGGACGTAGTGTTATGGAACCCAAAGGTGTACCATTGTCAACACGCTGTCTACAAATACAAGTTAAGTGTCTATCCGAAACCCGTTTATCATTCATTTATGGCCATTAATGTCAGGATATAGGGTTAGCCGGTTAGAACGCGAAATCGCCTCATACTAAAGGTAATTAAGCCAGGTCTTTCATGTTCCATGTACTGTATACAGTTTTCTCTGAAATACTTGTCATATATAGGTTTCTGGCTTCACAGCTAGCGCACTTTTGACAGGTCAAGACGAGGATGCAAGATTATGTGCACCAGTTACTGGGTGATAGAAGCTACCTCAAAGAGGATAATTTGGTGTCTACACTCTAGTTATACCTGGTGGACTAACCTGCTGTACTATAAGATAAGGAACCTCTTCAATGTATGTAGTTAATTTTGTAGTTTGATTGGCTGCATATATATATAAACTATTAAACCCCCCCTAATGTGTAGAGGATCGATTTGTGAGATTATGAGATTATTGCAGAAATACAGTCCACTTATCATTATACAAATTGCTATCGAAGTATATAAATTAACGTAAATATAAATTCATATAAATTAAATAAATATAAATCTCACAGGTCGGTATCCACATTATTTGGTCCTTCGGAACCGGAATATTTGGTCCTTTGAACCCACATTTGGTCATCTTAGTACCGGATGAACCAGTTAACCAGTGGATTCATTAAATAAACTAGTGCAGTGTTATTTAAACAAAGCCAGCCAGTCAAAGACGGCAGCGTAGCCTCGTGGGAGCTCAGGAGCCTCCCTCAGCCGAGTTCAGATCAGCCTTAGTCAGCGGTTTCATGCACACCCACAGATTTGGTGGCGTGTTATTTCGTGAAATGACAGCGCTAATATAGAATCCAGCCAAATTAGTGACTGTGTCTTCGCGAGATTGTTCACGGATTTCGTGGTGTTACATTTCGCGAGAGATTATCTACGAATTTTGTGGACTTTATTTCGCGAGGTCACTAATAACATTTAATACTTCTAGATAATATTAGAAGTTTCATAGAGGCTAATTAAGAGGCTATTAACAATAATTGTGTATATTATTTCTCCAAAATAGAGAATTATTTAATATATATTGCACTAGTGATCATAGTATAATATTTACTAATTGCCAACCCACAACAGGGTAGGATATGACTAGTTGAACTATTATCGTTCATCCTAGTCCCATTATTACCATAGTCAGTTGTACTATATTGAACAACCTAACACCATTAATGAATGGCCAGACCCTATTTTGGGTGTAATTTTTATCAACTCGAGTTGAGTTGTATATATAATAATTTACTTATGATCATTACACCTTTGAGTGATTAATTAGTGTCTCTACCATCCTAGGGTGATATAGAAGAGCTAACCTAAAGGTACTTCAGTGACACTGGTTTATCACTCAAATCATTAGTGTGTATGATTGTATATATATAATGTGTATTAATTTTAAGTGCTAACCTCTAGTAGAGGTAGGATTATTGCCTAGTGAGTTCAGAATTTACCCTAGCTACCATTAGTGTTTGTTCAGTATTATGAGCGACCCAAGTACAAGGTCCCACAAGGCTTCACCAACGAGCCAGTATGGATAATGCAGGGAGAATGAAAAAGAACCCTTGCAGGTCTTAAGGCCACTTAACAGACAGATCAAGAAATGTGAAGATTTGTCACAACAATCAACAGTTGATTATGCTGACCTGGAAAGCTATTATCAAGCAGCTGCAGGTAAATTTGAGCAAATCAAATGCCAAATGGCTGTCCTTGTGGGGACAGACTACTACCATCGATTCATCGGTAGCCCTACTAAATATCAGGGCATAACCATGTTAAAACTCTGCAGGAGGTAAATTACTCTCAGGCCCAGTATCAAGCCTGAGGAGACCTATGCCTGCAGATAAAACAATACCAATAGAAATCTAAATTTGTCAGCTGATTATATTTCTCCAGTAGCATTATACTAAGGAGATTACAGCTGACTATACCAACAGAGGTTGATGTTTAGTATCATCATTTAAAGCTGGAGATGAGTTCATGAGGCCTCAGTGGCAAATCAGTGAACAGTAGCCTAAAACAGCTACAAGTCACTGCGACCAATGTCACTGAACCCACTGCAGTCTCAGAACCATACTTTACTTTAATGATGAGCTATTCAATCTTCTGAATCAATTAACTAAATTAAACCCCAATAAATCTGATGACTGATTTGATACATTTATTATTTAATCAAGATGTAATTCCATGGGCCTCAGTGTTTATATATCAGTGACCAGTTACCTGAAGAAACTTCAAGTTATATCTAATGTCACTGATCTCACTGCAGTCCCTGAATCATACTTGACTGTAGTACTTGATCACATTCAGTCTTCTGGGTTAAATAATATGTAATAAGGCTTGAATATTAGCCTTTCAAAGTTGACAGGGAAATGAAATTGCATTAGACTTCTATCCCCTGCAACTCTAGTACGGGACATCCGTCCTGTACGAACAGACGCACAAATGTGTGATTACTAACAACTAACATCAAATTAATCTAATAATTCGAAGGAGGAGTATCGGTGTTCGTCTGTTCTAATTAGGACTTCGACCCGTGAGCAGCCCCCTGGGGAATTATGTCGGAAAATCCGACAGCATTTAATATATCATACAGACAGATAAGAGCTGTGTTGTATAAACAAGTTACCCATAGAAAACGTAACTTGTAGTGGAATTACCGTCTATAGAAAACGGGATATCATCACCACATACTATTATAATTCACCAGCTATTCTGCTGGGAATTATTCTTAAATACATTAGTCTTTGGACTTTACCATCATAAAAAACATCTTATATAAATTAACTTAATTATCAATATTAAAGTAGAGTAAATGTGACCCTTCTATCACTTTCTGAAATGTGGACAATGTAAGCCAGGCGTCAGAGTGAGGGGGGAGGGCAGCCATTGTTATTGAGACCAGAGGCTCACACGGGAGCAAATTCGGGCTCCTGTTAAATTTACTTGGACGTAGTGTTATGGAACCCAAGGTGTACCATTGTCAACACGCTGTCTACAAATACAAGTTAAGTGTCTATCCGAAACCCGTTTATCATTCATTTATGGCCATTAATGTCAGGATATAGGGTTAGCCGGTTAGAAACGCGAAATCGCCTCATACTAAAGGTAATTAAGCCAGGTCTTCATGTTCCATGTACTGTATACAGTTTTCTCTGAAATACTTGTCATATATAGGTTTCTGGCTTCACAGCTAGCGCAACTTTTGACAGGTCAAGACGAGGATGCAAGATTATGTGCACCAGTTACTGGGTGATAGAAGCTACCTCAAAGAGGATAATTTGGTGTCTACACTCTAGTATACCTGGTGGACTAACCTGCTGTACTATAAGATAAGGAACCTCTTCAATGTATGTAGTTAATTTGTAGTTTGATTGGCTGCATATATATATAAAACTATTAAACCCCCCCTAATGTGTAGAGGATCGATTTGTGAGATTATGAGATTATTGCAGAAATACAGTCCACTTATCATTATACAAATTGCTATCGAAGTATATAAATTAACGTAATATAAATTCATATAAATTAAATAAATATAAATGCTCACAGGTCGGTACCCACATCTCTCACTGGTCCACATTTGGTTATTAAATAACCTCAAATGGTTATTTGAGTATTTGGTAGAAGTAGGGATAACCTATTCAAGGATGGGATTGGAAAGAAAAAGACTAAATTACCGAAGAGGAAAATATGACGAGATGAGGAACTTCCTAATAGGAATACCATGGAAAACAGAACTCAGAGAAAAGACTGTACAGGATATGATGGATTATGTCACTCAGAAGTGTCAGGAGGCTGCAGACAGGTTTATCCCGGTCCAAAAAGTGAAAAATGAAAAGCAACAGAAGAATCCGTGGTTCAACCAGGAATGTGCGGCAGCACAGATATTGAGTAAAAGAACATGGCGAAACTACAGGAACAACAGAACACCAGAGAGCAGGAAGAAATACCAGAGGGCCAGAAATGAGTACGTCAGAGTGAGGAGAGAAGCAGAGAGACAGTACGAAAATGACATCGCGAGTAAAGCCAAGACCCAACCAAAACTGCTCCACAGCCACATCAGGAGGAAAACATCAGTGAAGGAACAAGTGATGAAACTGAGAAAAGGGGAGAACAGATACACAGAGAACGACAAAGAGGTGTGTGAAGAACTCAACAAGAGATTCCAGGAGGGTCTTCACAATAGAACAAGGAGAGAGGTCCCTGCACTAAATGAGGAGGCAAACCGAACAGCCTTGGAGGAAATTTACCTCACCAGTGATGAGGTCAAAAAGAATCTGTTGGAGCTGAATGTGTTAAAGGCTGTTGGGCCTGACAGAATATCACCATGGATACTAAAAGAAGGTGCTGAGGCACTAAGTGTGCCACTCTCTATGGTGTATAACAGGTCGCTGGAAACGGGGGACCTTCCGGAAAGCTGGAAGACAGCTAATGTAGTCCCAATATACAAAAGGGTGACAGGCAAGAGGCACTGAACTACAGGGCAGTTTCCCTAACTTGGTATACCATGCAAGGTGATGGAGAAGATTGTAAGGAAAAAGCCTCGTAGAGCATCTGGGAGGGAAACAGCTTTGTTACACACCACAGCAGGGGTTCGAGAGATGGTAAATCGTCCCTCACGGGTCTAATAGAATTCTATGACCAAGCAACACAAATTAGGCAGGAAAGAGAAGGGTGGGCAGACTGCATTTTCTTGGACTGTCAGAAAGCCTTTGACACAGTACCTCACAAAAGGATGTTACAAAAGTTGGAGCAGCAGGCAGGAGAAAAAGGTAAGGTGCTCCAGTGGATAAGGAAGTATCTGAGCAACAGGAAACGGCGAGTAACTGTGAGGGGGGAAAGCATCAGAGTGGCGAGATGTCACAGCGGAGTCCCACAGGGCTCTGTACTCGGACCCATCCTGTTTCTAGTAAAGGTAAACGACCTTCCAGAGGGTATAGACTCATTCTTCTCAATGTTTGCTTACGATGCAAAAATTATGAGAAGAATCAAAACAGATGAAAATAGACAGAGACTACAGGACGACCTGGACAAACTGGAGGAATGGTCTAAAAAAAATGGCTGCTAAAGTTCAACTCAGGAAAGTGTAAAGTAATGAAATTAGGCGAAGGGAGCAGAAGGCTGAACACAAGGTACCATCTGGACGTGAAATCCTACTAGAGTCAAATAGAGAAAAAGATCTGGGGGTCGATATCACACTGAAGCTGTCCCCAGAGGCCACATCAAAGGATATCATCAGCGGCATATGCTAGACTGGTCAATATAAAAACTGCCTTTAGAACTTGTGTAAGGAATCGTTCAGGACCCTGTATACCACTTATGTAAGACCAATCCTGGAGTATGCAGCTCCAGCTTGGAGTCTATACCTAGTTAAACACAAGACGAAGTGAGAGAAGATTCAGAGGTATGTCACCATACTGGTCCCGGAACTGAGAGGAATGAGCTACGAGGTAACGCTAAGGGAGCTGAACCTCACAACCCTAGGAAACAGAAGAGTAAGGGGAGACATGATAACCACCTACAAAATTCTCAGGGGAATTGACAGGGTGGACAAAGACAAACTCTTTAGCACGGGTGGAACACGAACAAGGGGACACAGGTGGAAACTTAGTACCCAGATGAGCCACAGAGACGTTAGAAAGAATTTTTTCAGTGTCAGAGTAGTTAACAGATGGAATGCATTAAGTAGTGTTGAGGTGGAGGCTGACTCCATACACAGTTTCAAATGTAGATATGATAGAGCCCAGTAGGCTCATGAATCTGTACACCAGTTGTTTGATAGTTGAGAGGCGGGACCAAAGAGCCAGAGCTCAACCCCCGCAAGCACAACTAGGTGAGTACAGCCTCACTCTTGCCACTCAAGTAAACAAAACGTGGCAAGCCAGGTCCGTAGACTTGCACATCCACGCCCCAAGTCCTGCATGTTGCTCCCCTTCCTATAGTTCTACCATGGTCTCTAACTACTAACTACGGGCTCACCATAGCCGGTGCTACTTGGAACTTTTTGTTCTAGGTAGCGAATCTTTAACAACAACAACTCTAACTACTAATAACTTTACCGAATATATTTAGCAATGTATTTAAAACATTTGTAACCATTTTGCATCTGCCAATATTTCCTTCAAACTATCATTCGTATATTAAACATTAAAGTTCTCTTAAGCTGAATATTTTCTTCACAAGTAACAACAATGTCCTGTAAACAACAGGATTGCTACAATGTCTTGTAAACACGCCCCCTAGAGTTTCCACGCCTCCTCTAGCGCTTCCACGCCCCCTCTAGGGCTTCTACGCCCCCTCTAGAGCTTCCACGCCTCCTCTAGGGCTTCCACGCCTCCTCTAGGGCTTCCACGCCTCCTCTAGGGCTTCCACGCCTCCTCTAGGGCTTCCACGCCTCCTCTAGGGCTTCCACGCCTCCTCTAGGGCTTCCACGCCTCCTCTAGGGCTTCCACGCCTCCTCTAGGGCTTCCACGCCTCCTCTAGGGCTTCCATGCCCCCTCTAGGGCTTCCACGCCCCCCTCTAGGGCTTCCACGCTCCCTCTAGGGCTTCCACGCCCCCCCTCTACGGCTTCCACGGCTCTTCTAGGGCTTCCACGCTCCCTCTAGGGCTTCCACGCTCCCTCTAGGGCTTCCACGCCCCCCTGTAGGGCTTTCACGCCCCCCTGTAGGGCTTTCACGCCCCATCTAGGGCTTCCATGCTCCCTCTAGGGCTTCCACGCCCCCCTCTAGGGCTTCCACGCCCCATCCAGGGCTTCCACGCCCCCCTCTAGGGCTTCCACGCCCCCCTCTAGGGCTTCACGCCCCCCTCTAGGGCTTCCACGCCCCCCTCTAGGGCTTCCACGCCCCATCTAGGGCTTCCACGCCCCATCTAGGGCTTCCACGCCCCATCTAGGGTTTCCACGCCCCCCTCTTGGGCTTCCACGCCCCATCTAGGGGCTTCTACACCCCCTCTAGGGCTTCCACGTCCCAATAGGGCTTCCACGCCCCCTCTAGGGCTTCCACGCCCCCTCTAGGGCTTCCACGTCCCCATAGGGCTTCCACGCCCCCTCTAGGGCTTCCACGCCCCCTCTAGGGCTTCCACGCCCCCATAGGGCTTCCACGACCCTCTAGGGCTTCCACGCTCCCATAGGGCTTCCACGCCCCCATAGGGCTTCCACGCCCCCCTTAGGGCTTCCACGCCCCCCTTAGGGCTTCCACGCCCCCCTCTAGGACTTCCACGCCCCCATAGGGCTTCAACGCCCCCTCTAGGGCTTCCACGCCCCCTCTAGGGCTTTCACGCCCCCTCTAGGAATTCCACGCCCCCTAGAGCTTCCACGCCCCCTAGGGCTTCCACGCCCCCTAGGGCTTCCACGCCCCCTAGGGCTTCCACGCCCCCTAGGGCTTCCACGCCCCTTCTAGGGATTCCACGCCCCCTAGAGCTTCCACGCCCCCTAGGGCTTCCACGCCCCTAGAGCTTTCACGCCCCCAAAGAGCTTCCACGCCCCCCATAGAGCTTCCACGCCCCCATAGAGCTTCCACGCCCCTCATAGAGCTTCCACGCCCCTAATAGAGCTTCCACGCCTCCATAGAGCTTCCAAGCACCCATAGAAGCTTCCACGCCCCCATAGAGCTTCCACGCCCGATAGAGCTTCCACGCCCCCCTAGGGCTTCCACGCCCCTAGAGCTTCCACGCCCGATAGAGCTTCCACGCCCCCTAGAGCTTCAACGCCCCTAGAGCTTCCACGCCCCCATAGAGCTTCCACGCCCCCTAGAGCTTCCACGTCCCCTAGAGCTTCCACGTCCCTAGCGCTTCCACGCCCCTAGAGCTTCCACGCCCCCTAGAGCTCCCACGCCCCCTAGAGCACCCATGCCCCCTAGAGCTTCCACGCCCCCTAGAGCTCCTACGCCCCCTAGAGCTTCCACGCCCCCTAGAGCTTCCACGCCCCCTAGAGCTTCCACGCACCCATAGAGCTTCCACGCCCCGTAGAGCTTCCATGCACCCATAGAGCTTCCACGCGCCGTAGAGCTTCCACGCCCCTAGAGCTTCCACGCACCCATAGAGCTTCCACACCCCCTAGAGCTTCCACGCACCCATAGAGCTTCCACGCCCCGTAGAGCTTCCACGCCCCGTAGAGCTTCCACGTCCCATAGAGCTTCCACGTCCCCTAGAGCTTCCACGCCCCCTAGAGCCCCCACGCCCCCTAGAGCTTACACGCCCTTTAGAGCTTACATGCCCCTTAGAGCTTCCACACCCCGTAGAGCTCCCACGTCCACTAGAGCTTCCACGCCCCCTAGAGCTTCCACGCCCCCTAGAGCTTCCACGCCCCCTAGAGCTTACACGCCCCCTAGAGCTTACACGCCCCCTAGAGCTTACACGCTCCGTAGAGCTTACACGCCCCCCTAGAGCTTCCACGCCCCCCTAGAGCTTCCACGCTTCGTAGAGCTTCCACGCCCCCTAGAGCTTCCACGCTCCGTAGAGCTTCCACGCCCCCTAGAGCTTCCACGCACCCATAGAGCTTCCACGCACCGTAGAGCTTCCACGCCCCGTAGAGCTTCCACGACCCGTAGAGCTTCCACGACCCGTAGAGCTTCCACGCCCCCTAGAGCTTCCACGCTCCCCTAGAGCTTCCATGCCCCCATAGAGCTTCCACGCTCCCTTAGAGCTTCCACGCCCCCTAGAGCTTCCACGCCCCCTAGAGCTTCCACGCCCCCTTGAGCTTCCACACCCTCTAGAGCTTCCACGCCCCCATAGAGCTTCCACGCCCCCATAGGGCTTCCACGCCCCCATAAGGCTTCCACGCCCCCATAAGGCTTCCACGCCCCCATAAGCTTCCACGCCCCCCTAGAGCTTCCACGCCCCCTAAAGCTTCCACGCTCCCATAGAGCTTCCACGCCCCCTTAGAGCTTTCACGCCCCATAGAGCTTCCACGCCCCCATAGAGCTTCCACGCCCCCATAGAGCTTCCACGCCCCCATAGAGCTTCCACGCCCCCATAGAGCTTCCACGCCCCCATAGAGCTTCCACGCCCCATAGAGCTTCCACGCCCCATAGAGCTTCCACGCCCCCCTAGAGCTTCCACATCCCCTAGAGCTTCCACGCCCCATAGAGCTTCCACGCCCCATAGAGCTTCCACGTTCCATAGAGCTTCCACGACCCCATAGAGCGTTTTACGCCCCATAGAGCTTCCACTTCCCCTAGAGCTTCCACGCCCCCCTAGAGCTTCCACATCCCCTAGAGCTTCCACGCCCCATAGAGCTTCCACGCCCCATAGAGCTTCCACGCCCCCATAGAGCTTCCACGCCCCCTAGAGCTTCCACGCCCCCTAGAGCTTCCACGCCCTCCTAGAGCTTCCACGCCCCCCTAGAGCTTCCACATCCCCTAGAGCTTCCACGCCCCATAGAGCTTCCACGCAACATAGAGCTTCTACGCCCCCTAGGGCTTCCACGCCCCTTAGAGCTTCCACGCCCCCTAGAGCTTCCACGTCCCCCTAGAGCTTCCACGTCCCCCTAGAGCTTCCACGCCCCTAGAGCTTCCACGCCCTCTAGAGCTTCCACGCCCCCTACAGCTTCCACGCCCCCTAGAGCTTCCACGCACCCCTAGAGCTTCCACGCCCCCTAGAGCTTCCACGCCCCTTAGAGCTTCCACGCACCCATAGAGCTTCCACGCCCTTATAGAGCTTCCACGCCCCCATAGAACTTCCACGCCCCCATATAGCTTCCACGCCCCCTAGAGCTTCCACGCCCTCCCCTACGGCTAATATCAACGCCAATTTAATCGAACACAAATTAAATTTAGAAAATTAAAACAATTAGGGAATAGTTAGCCCCGCTACTCAGCTGGTGATAAATAATTGAGAGAATATTGTACAATGACATCACTAGTGCCAGCAACGCTGTACAATGACATCATTAGTGCCAGCAACACTGTACAATGACATCATTAGTGCCAGCAACACTGTACAATGACATCATTAGTGCCAGCAACACTGTACA
Source organism: Procambarus clarkii (assembly GCF_040958095.1). NCBI lineage: Eukaryota > Metazoa > Arthropoda > Malacostraca > Decapoda > Cambaridae > Procambarus > Procambarus clarkii. Next base: position 10,086,434 of record NC_091227.1, read on the forward strand.
ATGACATTAGTGCCTGCAACACTGTACAATGACATCATTAGTGCCAGCAACGCTGTACAATGACATCATTAGTGTCAGCAACACTGTACAATGACATCATTAGTGCCAGCAACATTGTACAATGACAGCATTAGTGCCAGCAACACTGTACAATGACAGCATTAGTGCCAGAAACACTGTACAATGACGTCATTAGTGCCAGAAACACTGTACAATGACATCATTAGTGCCAGAAACACTGTACAATGACATCATTAGCACCGGCAATACTCCTAATATTTCTGGTCGTATTAATACTGTTTTATTAAGTTTTACTACTAAAATTAAAAATAATATATTGTTATTATTGTTATTATTAAAGGCTAAAGGACACCATACCCTGCCTGGCCACTCCCAGGACACCATACCCTGCCTGGCCACTCCCAGGACACCATACTCTGCCTGGCCACTCCCAGGACACCATACCCTGCCTGGCCACTCCCAGGACACCATACCCTGCCTGGCCACTCCCAAGACACCATACCCTGCCTGGCCACTCCCAGGACACCATACTCTGCCTGGCCACTCCCAGGACACCATACCCTGCCTGGCCACTCCCAGGACACCATACCCTGCCTGGCCACTCCCAAGACACCATACTCTGCCTGGCCACTCCCAGGACACCATACTCTGCCTGGCCACTCCCAGGACACCATACCCTGCCTGGCCACTCCCAGGACACCATACCCTGCCTGGCCACTCCCAAGACACCATACCCTGCCTGGCCACTCCCAAGACACCATACCCTGTCTGGCCACTCCCAAGACACCATACCCTGCCTGGCCACTCCCAGGACACCATACCCTGCCTGGCCACTCCCAGGACACCATACCCTGCCTGGCCACTCCCAGGACACCATACCCTGCCTGGCCACTCATAAGACACCATACCCTGCCTGGCCACTCCCAGGACACCATACTCTGCCTGGCCACTCCCAGGACACCATACCCTGCCTGGCCACTCCCAGGACACCATACCCTGCCTGGCCACTCCCAAGACACCATACCCTGCCTGGCCACTCCCAGGACACCATACCCTGCCTGGCCACTCCCAGGACACCATACCCTACCTGGCCACTCATAAGACACCATACCCTGCCTGGCCACTCCCAGGACACTATACCCTGCCTGGCCACTCCCAGGACACCATACCCTGCCTGGCCACTCCCAGGACACTATACCCTGCCTGGCCACTCCCAGGACACTTTACCCTGCCTGGCCACTCATAAGACACCATACCCTGCCTGGCCACTCCCAGGACACCATACCCTGCCTGGCCACTCCCAGGACACTATACCCTGCCTGGCCACTCATAAGACACCATACCCTGCCTGGCCACTCCCAGGACACCATACCCTGCCTGGCCACTCCCAGGACACCATACCCTGCCACTCCCAGGACACCATACTCTGCCTGGCCACTCCCAGGACACCATACCCTGCCTGGACACTCCCAGGACACCATACCCTGCCTGGCCACTCCCAGGGCACCATACCCTGCCTGGCCACTCATAAGACACCATACCCTGCCTGGTCACTCCCAGGACACCATACCCTGCCTGGCCACTCATAAGACACCATACCCTGCCTGGCCACTCCCAGGACACCATACCCTGCCTGGCCACTCCCAGGACACTATACCCTGCCTGGTCACTCCCAGGACACCATACCCTGCCTGGCCACTCCCAGGACACTATACCCTGCCTGGTCACTCCCAGGACACCATACCCTGCCTGGCCACTCCCAGGACACCATACCCTGCCTGGCCACTCCCAGGACACCATACCCTGCCTGGCCACTCCCAGGACACCATACCCTGCCTGGCCACTCCAAGGACACCATACCCTGCCTGGCCACTCCCAGGACACCATACCCTGCCTGGCCACTCCCAGGACACTATACCCTGCCTGGTCACTCCCAGGACACCATACCCTGCCTGGCCACTCCCAGGACACCATACTCTGCCTGGTCACTCCCAGGACACCATACCCTGCCTGGCCACTCCCAGGACACCATACCATGCCTGGCCACTCCCAGGACACCATACCCTGCCTGGACACTCCCAGGACACCATACCCTGGCTGGCCACTCCCAGGACACCATACTCTGCCTGGCCACTCCCAGGACACCATACCCTGCCTGGACACTCCCAGGACACCATACCCTGCCTGGCCACTCCCAGGACACCATACTCTGCCTGGCCACTCCCAGGACACCATACCCTGCCTGGACACTCCCAGGACACCATACCCTGCCTGGCCACTCCCAGGGCACCATACCCTGCCTGGCCACTCATAAGACACCATATCCTGCCTGGCCACTCATAAGACACCATACCCTGCCTGGCCACTCCCAGGACACCATACCCTGCCTGGCGACTCATAAGACACCATACCCTGCCTGGCCACTCATAAGACACCATACCCTGCCTGGCCACTCCCAGGACACCATACTCTGCTTGGCCACTCCCAGGACACCATACCCTGCCTGGCCACTCCCAGGACACCATACTCTGCCTGGCCACTCCCAAGACACCATACTCTGCCTGGCCACTCCCAGGACACCATACCCTGCCTGGCCACTCCCAGGACACCATACTCTGCCTGGCCACTCCCAGGACACCATACCCTGCCTGGCCACTCCCAGGACACCATACCCTGCCTGGCCACTCCCAAGACACCATACCCTGCCTGGCCACTCCCAGGACACCATACTCTGCCTGGCCACTCCCAGGACACTATACCCTGCCTGGTCACTCCCAGGACACCATACCCTGCCTGGCCACTCCCAGGACACCATACTCTGCCTGGTCACTCCCAGGACACCATACCCTGTCTGGCCACTCCCAGGACACTATACCCTGCCTGGTCACTCCCAGGACACCATACCCTGCCTGGACACTCCCAGGACACTATACCCTGCCTGGTCACTCCCAGGACACCATACCCTGCCTGGCCACTCCCAGGACACCATACCCTGCCTGGCCACTCCCAGGACACCATACCCTGCCTGGCCACTCATAAGACACCATACCCTGCCTGGCCACTCCCAGGACACCATACTCTGCCTGGCCACTCCCAGGACACCATACCCTGCCTGGCCACTCCCAGGACACCATACCCTGCCTGGCCACTCCCAGGACACCATACTCTGCCTGGCCACTCCCAGGACACCATACCCTGCCTGGCCACTCCCAGGACACCATACCCTGCCTGGCCACTCCCAAGACACCATACCCTGCCTGGCCACTCCCAGGACACCATACTCTGCCTGGCCACTCCCAGGACACTATACCCTGCCTGGTCACTCCCAGGACACCATACCCTGCCTGGCCACTCCCAGGACACCATACTCTGCCTGGTCACTCCCAGGACACCATACCCTGTCTGGCCACTCCCAGGACACTATACCCTGCCTGGTCACTCCCAGGACACCATACCCTGCCTGGCCACTCCCAGGACACTATACCCTGCCTGGTCACTCCCAGGACACCATACCCTGCCTGGCCACTCCCAGGACACCATACCCTGCCTGGCCACTCCCAGGACACCATACCCTGCCTGGCCACTCATAAGACACCATACCCTGCCTGGCCACTCCCAGGACACCATACTCTGCCTGGCCACTCCCAGGACACCATACCCTGCCTGGCCACTCCCAGGACACCATACCCTGCCTGGCCACTCCCAAGACACCATACCCTGCCTGGCCACTCCCAGGACACCATACCCTGCCTGGCCACTCCCAGGACACCATACCCTACCTGGCCACTCATAAGACACCATACCCTGCCTGGCCACTCCCAGGACACTATACCCTGCCTGGTCACTCCCAGGACACCATACCCTGCCTGGCCACTCCCAGGACACCATACCCTGCCTGGCCACTCCCAGGACACCATACCCTGCCTGGCCACTCCCAGGACACTATACCCTGCCTGGCCACTCCCAGGACACTATACCCTGCCTGGCCACTCCCAGGACACCATACCCTGCCTGGCCACTCCCAGGACACCATACCCTGCCTGGCCACTCCCAGGACACCATACCCTGCCTGGCCACTCCCAGGACACCATACCCTGCCTGGCCACTCCCACACAATTACTGAAATAATTTCCCTATCAATATAGAGTAATTATAACAGTCTCAACACTAGCGAGTGAGAGTAATAATGGTGGGAATTGAACATGTTCAATTTTCTAATGATTACAACAAATTTATTGTATGGAGGGCTGAGGCGCCACAGTGTTACAGGAAGATGGTTAGTTGGTCTGTCTCTCTCCCCAGCCCTCTTGGCTCCCCCTCTCTCATCTCATCCTTAAATCCTCCCTCTTCTAGGCTCGCTCTTTCATCTCAACTAATCACGTGTTTGTGCTCTCTCTCTCTCTCTCTCTCTCTCTCTCTCTCTCTCTCTCTCTCTCTCTCTCTCTGCGTAACGCTGTTATCAATACTTTCCTTCTAAATTATATAATTCAGAACAACTTAATTAAATATTGTGTCTAAAGATAATGAGGCGAGTTTTGTATAAGAAAATTGAGATATTTAGGGTGATGTAGTGTATGCGTGGAGCACCGGCCAATACTTACACTGTCTGACACTAACCAGCGCCAGACACACGCTGTGTGCTCAACACTAAACACCTCTAGTATAACACGCTGGAAATAGTACAAGTAGCGTGAGATACGATATAGTCACTACACACTGTTCTCGGCTGGGTCGGAGAAGCTGCCTACGGCCCCTGGAGGGTCTCCTACGACCCCTGGAGGGTCTCCTACGACCTCTGTAGGGTCTCCTACGACCCCTGTAGGGTCTCCTACGACCCCTGTAGGGTCTCCTACGACCCCTGGAAGGTCTCCTACGACCCCTGGAAGGTCTCCTACGACCCCTAGAGGGTCTTCTACGACCCCTGGAGGGTCTCCTACGACCCCTGGAGGGTCTCCTACGACCCCTGGAGGGTCTCCTACGACCCCTGGGTCTCCTACGACCCCTGGAGGTCTCCTACGACCCCTGGAGGTCTCCTATGACCCCTGGAGGGTCTCCTACGACCCCTGGAGGGCCTCAGGGGTCGTAGAAGGACCTCCTACATACACACAACTGCAGGCCTCCCAAACCTGCAGTTATATGTGTCAGTGCCTCCCGCAGCCTCTGGGGTCCGCCTGTATACATATACACTACGTATCCCACGAGAGATAAGTTCTCCACTTCTTCCCATCCCTTCCTTCCAACCTCTTCTTTTTTGCCCTGTTTCTCCCTCCAGTTCCACTTTATTACCCTCCTCACCCCCTTTCCTACCTGCCTCCCTATCCCTCCCGTTCCTCTGTGTCTCTCAGTCTCTCCCTCTGCCCCCCCCCCTCCCTCGTTATCTCCCTCCCTGGCGGCCAACAGTTGTGTCTCGTGGTGTGTGGCGACCTGGACGACAATTAGCGATGGAGGCAACATAAAAGCCAGGAAACTAATTAGACGTTACGGAGGGGAAGGGCGGCCCGCAGGACGCCGCAGCCAGGCCCGCCCCCATCACACACTTTTATTTAAGTCCTCCCTAATCGTTGCAAGAAAACGATCGTCTCATATTTATTCCGGACACCCGCAAGAAGCGAGCGGTGATCATCTTGCTCTGTCGCGGGGTTACCTGCTGGGTGTTTCCACACTCAGTAGTCAACCTGCTTTGTTTGGGGGGGGGAGGGGTAGGTGTAATGAACAGTGACTGCATCCAACCCGTTCTCGCACTTTCGTATAGTCAATATTGACTTATTTAATACGTGCATATGTGACATACTAAACATACTAGTTTACCTTGAAAAGCTTCATAGAAAACACCGACCTTACCTAACCTTCTTAGAATGTTACGATAAGCATGTTATTGCTTCGTAATTACAATTATTAGTTAACCTATTATAGGTATAGGTTAAGTAATAATTGTAATTACGAAGCAATAAGATGCTTATCTTAACATACTAAGAAGGTTAGGTAAGGTCGGTGTTTTCTATGAAGCTTTTCAAGGTAAACTAGTATGTTTAGTATGACACATATGCACGTATTAAATAAGTCAATATTGACTATACGAAAGTGCGAGAACGGGTTGCTGCATCACCGACGCGTCGCTAGGGTGTTGTGGGTCTCTTGCGTCGTCATCGTTTGATAGAAAACGTTCAATTAATTTAGTTTGTCCTCCATGCTAGAGCTTGACGCACTGATGCACTCCCTATATGTCTATGGTTACTGGCTATCAGATGCTCTCTCACACACACACACACGGCTCCAGCATGGAGTCCATAACTAGTCAAGGATAAGACTAAACTGGAAAAGGTTCAAAGGTTTGCCACTAGACTAGTACCTGAGCTGAGAGGTATGAGCTACGAGGAAAGACTACGGGAATTAAACCTCACTTCGTTGGAATACAGAAGAGTTAGGGGGGACATGATCACCACATTCAAGATTCTCAGAGGAATTGATAGGGTAGATAAGGACAGATTATTTAACACAAGGGGCACACGCACTAGGGGACACAGGTAGAAATTGATTGCCCAAATGAGCCAAAGAGACGTTAGAAAGAATTTTTTCACTGTCAGAGTTGTAGACAAATGGAATGCATTAGGCAGTGATGTGATGGAGGCTGACTCCATAGACAGTTTCACGTGTAGATATGATAGAGCCCAATAGGCTCAGGAACCTGTACACCAATTGATTGACAGTTGAGAGGCGGGACCAAAGAGCCAAAGCTCAACCCCCGCAAGCACAAATAGGCGAGTATAGGTGAGTACACACACAGCTACCATGTCCCACCGTCCAGGGGCCAACATTACCGGGCTCGGCTCCTCAGTAGCAGGGCCTGAAGAAGGCTCCTCGCCCCACTTTACTAAAACACTGGTGAACGTCTCCCACCGGACCGTAATGAAGGAAGCTCTTCATGTTTCACCTTAAGGATGTCCTCTTTAGCTCTATGTCCAGAACTCGTGTTCATTCGCATTACAATATCCAACATCCCTTGTGTTTCATGTCAAGACTTTAAGCCAGATACATCAAGAAGATTATACAAACGGAACCTCATTTCGAAAACTATACTTGACTACACTTGACGAAAATAAAAGGCAGAGTTTGCAAAGCAAGTCTCTGGATCTCCTTCTGGATCTCTCCCTCTTTTTACTTGGTTTTCTGGATCATACAATGAAACATTTATGAAAGAAAAATCCATATAAAGCTTATCAACAAAACTGGAAAATAAAATTCAAGTCGAAAAATCTTTCTTAAATTCAAAAGATATGCAGGCGAGGAGTCACAATAACGTGGCTAAAGTATGTTGACCAGACCACACACTAGAAGGTGAAGGGACGACGACGTTTCGGTCCGTCCTGGACCATTCTCCAGGACGGAATATCTTCAAAAGATATTTTTTTTATAATGAATAGTAGAATAAATGTTGACAGTCAGAAATTCCAAACACAAAACTAGGAACGTAGTCAGCCTAACATTATATATACCAATGGCTCACAACATTACTGTCAATAAGAGTAACAACACTGGGTTGAAGTTTGTAGCGCATCAAACTGGTAAACTGTTCACTAATTTCATAGAGGCGTAGAGTGAGGTAAGAGGAAACGATCTCTTAACGTGTTCAGTAGACCCGCAAGTGGCTCTGTGCCTCCAGGTGCAGAGGCCAGAGGAGCACCAGAGGAGCACCAGAGGAGCGCCAGAGGAGCGCCAGAGGAGCACCAGAGGAGCGCCAGAGGCCAGAGGAGCGCCAGAGGAGCACCAGAGGAGCGCCAGAGGCCAGAGGAGCACCAGAGGAACACCAGACGAGCGCCAGAGGAGCACCAGAGGAGCACCAGAGGAGCGCCAGAGGCCAGAGGAGCGCCAGAGGAGCGCCAGAGGAGCACCAGAGGAGCACCAGAGGAGCACCAGAGGAGCACCAGAGGAGCACCAGAGGATCGCCAGAGGAGCACCAGAGGAGCACCAGAGGAGCGCCAGAGGAGCACCAGAGGAGCACCAGAGGAGCACCAGAGGAGCACCAGAGGAGCGCCAGAGGAGCACCAGAGGAGCGCCAGAGGAGCACCAGAGGAGCACCAGAGGCCAGAGGAGCACCAGAGGAGCACCAGAGGAGCACCAGAGGAGCACCAGAGGAGCACCAGAGGAGCACCAGAGGAGCGCCAGAGGAGCACCAGAGGAGCACCAGAGGCCAGAGGAGCACCAGAGGAGCGCCAGAGGAGCACCAGAGGAGCACCAGAGGAGCACCAGAGGAGCACCAGAGGAGCGCCAGAGGAGCACCAGAGGAGCACCAGAGGCCAGAGGAGCACCAGAGGAGCGCCAGAGGAGCACCAGAGGAGCACCAGAGGAGCGCCAGAGGAGCAAAAGAGAGGCCAGAGGAGCACCAGAGGAGCGCCAGAGGAGCACCAGAGGAGCACCAGAGGCCAGAGGAGCACCAGAGGAGCGCCAGAGGAGCACCAGAGGACCGCCAGAGGAGCACCAGAGGACCGCCAGAGGAGCGCCAGAGGAGCACCAGAGGAGCACCAGAGGAGCACCAGAGGAGCACCAGAGGCCAGAGGAGCACCAGAGGAGCGCCAGAGGAGCGCCAGAGGAGCACCAGAAGAGCACCAGAGAAGCACCAGAAGAGCACCAGAGAAGCACCTGAGGCCAGAGGAGCACCAGAGGCCAGAGGAGCGCCAGAGGAGCGCCAGAGGAGCACCAGAGGAGCACCAGAGGAGCACCAGAGGAGCGCCAGAGGAGCACCAGAGGAGCACCAGAGGAGCACCAGAGAAGCACCAGAGGAGCACCAGAGGAGCACCAGAGGAGCGCCAGAGGAGCACCAGAGGAGCGCCAGAGGAGCACCAGAGGAGCACCAGAGGAGCGCCAGAGGAGCGCCAGAGGAGCGCCAGAGGAGCACCAGAGGAGCGCCAGAGGAGCACCAGAGGAGCACCAGAGGCCAGAGGAGCACCAGAGGAGCACCAGAGGAGCACCAGAGGCCAGAGGAGCACCAGAGGAGCGCCAGAGGAGCACCAGAGGAGCACCAGAGGAGCACCAGAGGAGCACCAGAGGAGCGCCAGAGGAGCACCAGAGGAGCACCAGAGGAGCACCAGAGGAGCACCAGAGGAGCACCAGAGGCCAGAGGAGCGCCAGAGGAGCACCAGAGGAGTACCAGAGGAGCACCAGAGGAGCACCAGAGGAGCACCAGAGGAGCACCAGAGGCCAGAGGAGCGCCAGAGGAGCGCCAGAGGAGCACCAGAGGAGCACCAGAGGCCTCACACAGCCTCAACTTGTCCCGGCCTCTACATGGTATTTCTCTTAGGCCAGACAAGCCGGAGTTTCACAATTACATATATAAAGTAAATATTCTTAACACTCCCAATCTTGCTTTAAGTTACTAATAAGTAACTTTTACTATTACTATTACGTTTCTCAATAGTCTAAGACAGCTGCTGTTATCTTAAGTGATGAGTGATGACTGATATCCATCAGTGATGAGTCTCAATGTCAGCACTCCATCAATGCCCTCAGCCGTCGTTGCACAGTGAAAATGTTTGACCAACAGATAAAAAACAGAGGAGGGACGGTTAGGATACGAATTAGGGATGGGACGAAGAAAAGGAATGGTGCACAACCACTTAAGACAGTCGGGGGATTGAACGCCGACCTGCAGGAAGCCCTCGCTCTACCCTCCAGCCCAATTGGCAGGACAGAAAACGGAGAAAATAATAAAAATAATAAGGAAAAAACACATTTACTTACCAAATGACAGTCGCGGCCCACAGATGGCGCCACCTCACAGTGAAGGACTCACCTGTAATATTAAATCATCTATATTATAAGAGAGAATGTGAAGCGTATTAAAAACTCCAAAACTTGGAGTCGGTAAAAATATTAAGATTTTAATCTTGAGTCCAAGGTCAAAAAGTTGAGAGGGTCATTAAAACAATGGTGAGCTCTGCGTTAAAACTGGAGGCCCTTGCAGGTACAGTGCCACTACCAGTACAGTGCCACCACCAGTACAGTGACACTACCAGTACAGTGCCACTACCAGTACAGTGTCACTACCAGTACAGTGCCACTACCAGTACAGTGCCACCACCAGTACAGTGACACCACCAGTACAGTGCCACCACCAGTACAGTGCCACTACCAGTACAGTGACACCACCAGTACAGTGCCACCACCAGTACAGTGCCACCACCAGTACAGTGCCACTACCAGTACAGTGCCACTACCAGTACAGTGCCACTACCAGTACAGTGCCACTACCAGTACTGTGACACCAGTACAGTGCCACCACCAGTACAGTGCCACTACCAGTACAGTGCCACTACCAGTACAGTGCCACTACCAGTACAGTGACACCACCAGTACAGTGCCACCACCAGTACAGTGCCACTACCAGTACAGTGCCACTACCAGTACAGTGCCACCACCAGTACAGTGCCACTACCAGTACAGTGCCACTACCAGTACAGTGACACCACCAGTACAGTGCCACTACCAGTACAGTGCCACTACCAGTACAGTGACACCACCAGTACAGTGCCACTACCAGTACAGTGACACTACCAGTACAGTGACACTACCAGTACAGTGCCACTACCAGTACAGTGACACTACCAGTACAGTGACACTACCAGTACAGTGACACTACCAGTACAGTGCCACTACCAGTACAGTGACACTACCAGTACAGTGCCACCACCAGTACAGTGCCACCACCAGTACAGTGCCACTACCAGTACAGTGACACTGCCAGTACAGTGACACTACCAGTACAGTGCCACTACCAGTACAGTGCCACCACCAGTACAGTGCCACCACCAGTACAGTGACACTACCAGTACAGTGACACTACCAGTACAGTGACACTACCAGTACAGTGTCACTACCAGTACAGTGACACTACCAGTACAGTGCCACTACCAGTACAGTGCCACTACCAGTACAGTGCCACCACCAGTACAGTGCCACCACCAGTACAGTGCCACCACCAGTACAGTGACACCACCAGTACAGTGCCACCTCCAGTACAGTGTCACTACCAGTACAGTGCCACTACCAGTACAGTGCCACCACCAGTACAGTGCCACCACCAGTACAGTGACACTACCAGTACAGTGACACCACCAGTACAGTGACACTACCAGTACAGTGACACTACCAGTACAGTGCCACTACCAGTACAGTGCCACTACCAGTACAGTGCCACCACCAGTACAGTGCCACCACCAGTACAGTGACACTACCAGTACAGTGTCACTACCAGTACAGTGCCACTACCAGTACAGTGCCACTACCAGTACAGTGACACTACCAGTACAGTGCCACTACCAGTACAGTGCCACCACCAGTACAGTGCCACCACCAGTACAGTGACACTACCAGTACAGTGTCACTACCAGTACAGTGCCACTACCAGTACAGTTCCACTACCAGTACAGTGCCACTACCAGTACAGTGACACTACCAGTACAGTGCCACTACCAGTACAGTGCCACTACCAGTACAGTGCCACCACCAGTACAGTCCAGAGAAAGTGCAGCCAACCCAACACCGTTCTGAAGGTCTACGGTGAACTATCAGCATGCCACGTGGAAGGTCTGTCACAAACCAATCTTAAAGAACCACCTTAATCACCTTGCAGTAGTTAACCCGAGCCCCCAGAACACCATGAATACATTTACTCATAACCGTCATAAACCATCATTACTTGTCATATTTTAAATTTGTATTTATAAAAAGGGAAACGATCTAGTTGGCTATCGAGATAACCCATATATAACCATTACGTCTCTCCCAACTTCTTATATAAACTACGGGGCTCACCATAGCCCGTGCTACTTGGAACATTTTGTTCCAAGTAGCGAATCTTTAACAACAACAACCCAATGTCGTGGGATCCGTGTGGGGGCAGATTAACTCCCGGTTGCAATTTTTTTTTCCATGTCGTTGGCACAGTCGGTTAAGTCGCATCTGGAAACCTCTCAGACGTAGGTTCGAACCCTCTTCACGGCCCTTGTGGATTTCTTCTTAGTTACAGCCTAAGACACGAACAGAGAGATCGTTATGCGTCTTCCCCCAACCAGGTGGTGCATAATATGAAGTCTCAGAGCCTTCAGCTCAAACTTAAAATACAAAGGCTTTATGGAAAGTGATAAAACTCAGGTGAAAAAATGTCTTTGGTTGTGTTGACAGTCCGCTTGACTGAGGGTCGCTCTAGCTGCCTGTTAATCCAACTTTTCCAGCTCCACACACTGTTAGATGAGACGCTTTCTGCTCTTCTCTTACTCCCGTAATAACTACAACTTTATTCTAAAATATATTATATATATATATATATATATATATATATATATATATATATATATATATATATATATATATATATATATATATATATATATATATATGAACAAGCTTAAAAGGTCCCCGAGTCAATATGCAACCGATAACTTCTCATCCCTGAAGGATTCGATCCTAGACAGCCAGGAGCTCCATGCACCTTAGTGTATCCAGTACTTTACCCACTAGACCACTACGACTCTTAAAAAGGATTGGAAGTCGTCAGACCCTTAACCCGAACCCCAACCCGACCCCCAACAGCACTTGGTGGTCAATTTGGGTGGGGGCGGACATTTTTTTTCGAATCACCTCGCATGTTGCGGCCACACGAATAACACAGTTTTGACCCTCAAATTGACCACCAAGTGCTGTTGGGGGTCGGGTTGGGGGTCGGGTTAAGGGTCTGACGACTTCTAATCCTTTTTAAGAGTCGTTGTGGTCTAGTGAGTAAAGTACTGGATACACTAAGGTGCATGGAGCTCCTGGCTGTCTGGAGCTCCGTGCAGACAGCCCGCCCCTCCTTCCTCAGCCCCCCGCCCCTCCTCCCCCCCACCCTACCCCACACCCTGATCATCTTCAGCAACACGCCAGATTTTCCCTGTTTTCATTCATCACTCGCACATTTCCCTCCCACAGGGAGAGGGACTCTCCCTCCCTACCTCCCCTCACCAACAGTTCCTCTCCCTCACCTCACAACCCCCCTGCCTCACCTCACAACCCCCCCTGCCTCACCTCACAACCCCCCCTGCCTCACCTCACAACCCCCCTGCCTCACCTCACAACCCCCCCTGCCTCACCTCACAACCCCCCTCCCTCACCTCACAACCCCCCTGCCTCACCTCACAACCCCCCCTGCCTCACCTCACAACCCCCCCTGCCTCACCTCACAACCCCCCCTGCCTCACCTCACAACCCCCCCTGCCTCACCTCACAACCCCCCCTGCCTCACCTCACAACCCCCCTGCCTCACCTCACAACTCCCCTGCCTCACCTCACAACCCCCCCTGCCTCCCCTCACAACCCCCCCTGCCTCCCCTCACAACTCCCCTCCCTCACCTCACAACTCCCCTCCCTCACCTCACAACTCCCCTCCCTCACCTCACAACTCCCCTCCCTCACCTCACAACTCCCCTGCCTCACCTCACAACTCCCCTGCCTCACCTCACAACTCCCCTGCCTCACCTCACAACTCCCCTCCCTCACTTCACAACTCCCCTCCCTCACTTCACAACCCCCCTCCCTCACCTCACAACCCCCCTCCCACACCTCACAACCCCCCTCCCACACCTCACAACTCCCCTGCCTCACCTCACAACTCCCCTGCCTCACCTCACAACTCCCCTCCCCCACCTCACAACTCCCCTGCCTCACCTCACAACTCCCCTGCCTCACCTCACACCTCCCCTGCCTCACCTCACAACTCCCCTGCCTCACCTCACAACTCCCCTCCCACACCTCACAACTCCCCTGCCTCACCTCACAACTCCCCTGCCTCACCTCACAACTCCCCTGCCTCACCTCACAACTCCCCTGCCTCACCTCACAACTCCCCTGCCTCACCTCACAACTCCCCTGCCTCACCTCACAACTCCCCTGCCTCACCATCTCATTAAAACGTAAGAAAAGTTGAAACAACAGGCTGTCAATTGGCACATACGAGGCAGGTTATCTTGAGGTTATCTTGAGATAATTTCGGGGGTTTTTAGTGTCCCCGTGGCCCGGTCCTCGACCAGGCCTCCACCCCCAGGAAGCAGCCCGTGACAGCTGACTAACACCCAGGTACCTATTTTACTGCTAGGTAACAGGGGCATAGGGTGAAAGAAACTCTGCCCATTGTTTCTCGCCGGCGCCTGGGATCGAACCCAGGACCACAGGATCACAAGTCCAGCGTGCTGTCCGCTCGGCCGACCGGCTCCCGACCGGCAGCAGCTATCGACGTTGTTGTTATAGATTCAGCTACTTGGAACAAGTTCCAAGTAAGTAAGTAATTATCAAAAGAAGGCACCAAACCGGGAAGGCTATGTAGCACCATCAAATACGCAAAATAATCAGAGGGCGCTAAATATCACCAAGGATGCCAATACGAGAACAAAAACGCATAAGGCGAACGATATCAAAAGTATCCGAGTCACCAAGAATTCTATCGAGGGACAGGTGACCGCGAGGGGCGGTCGGAAAGCAAGACACACGTTCGTCCTGGAAGTCAGGACATTCAAGAAGGACATGCACGACCGTAAGAGGGACAATGCAACTAGGACAATAAGGAGCAGGGCGGCGCTCCATCAAGTGACCATGGGTTAAGCGAGTATGGCCAATACGCAACCTCGCCAGAGCTGTTTCCCCACCGCCGGTTACGGTGGAAGGAGGACGGCCACGAGGAAACACAACATTTAAGAGTACGTAGCTTGTTACCAGTAACAGACAACCAAGAAGCCTGCCAACGGGTAAGGACTGAGGAATGGATAACCGGGTAAAAGTCGGAATACGGAATGCCTTTACGAGAGATGGGACAAGAGCGGACAGCTTCCTTAGCGGCAGCATCCGCACGCTCATTAAAAGACACACCAACATGGCTGGGAACCCAACAAAACTCAACCGACTTAAATTTACTGTGAACGAGAAACAGCCAATGCTGGATCTCGACAACTACTGGATGAACTGGATTAAAGCACCCGAGAGCCATGAGGGCACTACGAGAGTCAACAACAACCACAAAGGAAGACTGACAATGAGAAAGCAGGAGACGAAGAGCATAGAGAATAGCATAAAGTTCCGCTGTAAAGATGCTAGTCTCCGGAGGCAAGCGACACATATAAGTGCGATCAGGAAAAACAACAGAGTAGCCAACACCGTCCGCTGACTTAGACCCATCGGTGAAGACAGAAACTGAGCGGGAGTGAGAAGAAAAGTGCTCGAGGAAAAGGCGTTTTAGAACCGTAGGAGGGGTAAAAGCTTTAGTGATACGGGTCAAGGAAGTACAAAACCGCGGAAGAGGGACCCTCCACGGGGGCAAAGAAGGAACAACACGAGGAGAAACATCAGAAATACGAACGGAGAGAGAATCCTGTAGGCGAGATAACCGGACAGAAAGAGGGAGGTGGTGAAGAGAAACAGGAACCGCAGGAGGGGTAAAAGTTAAAGCACGACAGAGGCGAGAGGAAGGATGTTGCAAGGACCGCGCAAGATAGCGAAGACAGTAGCGATCACGGCGGTCCTGGAGAGACAGGAAGCCAGTGTCAACATACAAGCTAAGGATGGGAGTCGAACGAAAGGCACCAGAACTGAGGCGCAACCCAGTATGGTGCAAAGCATCAAGACGGCGAAGAGTAGAAGGAGAAGCAGACGAGTAAGCAGGGCAACCATAATCGAGCTTAGACAGGACGAGAGAGGAATGTAAAGCAAGGAGAGTGCACCTATCTGCCCCCCAAGAAGTATGGGACAAGACCCGAAGGAGGGTAAGGGCCTTAGAGCACTCAACACGGAGGTAAGAGATATGGGGAGACCAAGACAAACGAGTGTCAAGGAATAACCCCAAAAGCTTCGCGGAATCTTTGTATTCAAGGGGATGACCATAAAGTGACAAAGAGGGACGAAGAACAACCCGTTTCCGCGTAAAAGTCATGGCACAAGTCTTAGAAGTAGAGAACTTGAAGCCATGACCTGTGGCCCAAGACGACACGGCATCAATTGCAAGTTGAAGCCGGCGTTGAAGGAGAGGCGAATCATCACCCTGACAACAAAGGGTAAGATCATCGACATAGAGAGCGGAGAAGACACCAGAAGGAAGAGAGGAAAGAAGACCATTGAGGGCAACAAGAAAAAGAGTAGTGCTCAGAACACTACCCTGGGGCACACCTTCGTATTGCTGAAAAGAGGGAGAGAGAGCGGTACCAAGGCGCACCCGAAAGGAACGACGAGAGAGGAAGCTGCGGAGAAAGAGAGGGAGATGACCACGAAGGCCAAAAGAATGAAGTTGAGATAGGATATGATAACGCCAAGTGGTGTCGTAAGCCTTTTCTAGGTCAAAAAGGACGGCAACAACGGAAGTCTTCGCAGCAAAAGCAGTACGAATATAGACCTCCAAGTTCACCAGGACATCTGTCGTGCTGCGGCACTTGCGGAAACCAAATTGAGAAGGGGAGAGGAGGTGATGGTGTTCCAGGAACCACATCAGACGAACGTTAACCATACGTTCAAAGAGTTTGCAGACACAACTTGTGAGAGCAATAGGGCGAAAGTCCTTAGGGGAAGTACCCAGAGACCCCGGTTTGCGAACAGGGAGGACAACGGCATCGAGCCAGTCCTCAGGGACTGACGACGACTCCCAGATCCGATTATACAGACTCAGTAAATACTGAGACGTGCTCGGAGGGAGATGGCGAAGCATCTCATAATGAATACCATCGGAGCCCGCCGCCGTAGAACCGCAGAGGGCCAGGGCAGAACGAAGTTCAGAGAGAGAGAAGGGATCATTATAGGGAAGCTGAAGATGAGTGCAGAAATCTAAAGGACGAGACTCAAGGACAGGTTTACGAAGAAGGAAAGATTGGGGAAGATGAAGACCAGAGCTAACAGAAGAAAAGTGGGAACCCAGTTCGGAAGCGACCCGCAACGGGTCCGCCACAAGAGTATCATGGAGGTGAAGGACCGGTGAAACATCGGGAACGAACTTACCCGCTATCTTGCGGATACGCTTCCAGATCTGGGCCAGAGGGGTCTCGGACGTAATTGTTGAGACATAAGATGCCCAACATTCACGTTTAGCCGTATGGATGGCCCTACGGGCCACCGCACTCGCTTTCCGAAAGAAAAGAAAAGAATCGGTCGTCTGCCTACGGCGGTGCCTCTTCCAGGCTGCACGCTTACAGCGGACAGCCCGAGCACAGTCCGCATTCCACCAGGGAACGCACTTCCGTGGACCCCGAGAGGAAGAGCGAGGAATAGAGCGGAGGGCAGCGTTGAAGACAGTGTCATGAAAAAGGAGGAGAGCGCGAGAGAGAGGCAGAAGGGAGAGGTCAGGGAGAGCAGCACTGAGGGTAAATAGGGTCCAGTCTGCCTTAGCAAACTGCCACCTAGGGAAAGAGAGGGAAGGGCGAAAAGAGAAAAAGGAAACAAGGATGGGGAAATGATCACTTCCATGGAGGTCATCAAGAACCTGCCACGTGAAATCTAAGTAAAGAGAAGAAGAGCAGAGAGAAAGATCAAGACAAGAAAGGGTGCGAGTCCGAGAGTCCAAATGAGTGGGCTCACCAGAATTCAGAAGAGACAGGGAAGAAGAGAGGAGAAACGGCTCAAGGAGGCGACCCCGGGTATTCGTCAGAACGTCACCCCAAAGAGAATGACGACAATTGAAGTCACCCAGCAGGAGCACAGGCTCCGGCAAGGAGTCCAGGAGGTGTTTCAAATCAGGAAGAGAGAGCGGGACACTCGGGGGGAGATAAATGGAACAAACTGTGTACCATTTCCCCACAAAGATACGAGCAGCAGAACAATGGAGAGGCGAAGGAAAAAGTAAAGGAACAAAGGGAACATCAGCCCGAATCAAAAGAGCAGAAGAATTAGAAGCCCCAGCAAAGGCTGGGGGGGGGGGGGGAGAGAAAGGAATAGCCACGAAAACGACCAGGACGAGCACCAAGCATTGGCTCCTGGAGACAGACACAAAGGGGCGAAAACCGCGAAATCAGAAGTTGGAGTTCGAGGAAATTGGCGTAATAACCTCGAACGTTCCATTGAAGAATGGACAACGACGAGAAGAGAAAGGACAAAAACAGAGAACAAGGAAGAAACAAAGGCGAAAGAGCAACAGAGCATGTTAAAGAATATCAGGGTCGGGATCAGGGTCAGCAAAGTCAGGGTTAGGGGGCATGGGTAAACTGAGCAAAGACGGAGGGAAGGAAACGGGAGAACAGAGCAGAGGTGGGCGGGCAGGGTCCGGAGGAGGAGGAGGAGGAAGAGGAGGAGACAACGGAGAGGAGCCGTCAAGGACAGCAGCAGGAGGAGGGGGAGTAGAAAGAGGGGAGCGCACCCCAGCAAGAGCAGCAACCGAAAGGGAAGCAGGGGCCAAAGAAACCTCCATAGCAGGAACAGGGGGCGCAAGCACTGAAACGGGAGGGGAAGGAGCAACAGAGCCAGAAGGAGGAGCTGAGGAAGAAAGCGAAGCCTTCTTACCCGCCGGGGAAGAGGAAGGAGAGGAGCCAGGCTTACGCTTCTGACTTAAAGAGACCGGTGTCCCAGCAACTACGTACCGGGCAACGGATTCCAGTGTCTCAACAGGAGAAGCCGAACGAGAGCACACACGACGGCCGTTAGGAGAGCGATGGACATCCGCCCGCACCGACAGGCGGTGGGGAGAGCCAATAGATGGAGGAAGAGGATGGGAAGGAGGATCGGAGGGGGACGAGGAAGAAGACACAGAAGACACGACAGACCGGGTAGAAGGAAGGGGAACCCCAGACAGAGGACCAGGAGGAGGATCCTTCGGGAGAGAACCCAAAGGAACAGAGGAGGGGGCAGTGGGCGCATCAGGGTCCAAGGCCCGGAAACGGTTGTGAGTCTGAGGAAGGCGGGAAGGACGAGGAGAGGAAGAGTGCAACACGCGAGCATAAGAGATATTAGCATAAGGCGGGAGCCGGCGAACCTGGCGCCTCGCCTCAGGAAAAGATAAACGCTCCCGGTGCTTCAGGTTGAGGACGGCTGCCTCAAGCTTGTAATGGACACACGCACGGGAGAAGGTAGGATGGGCCTCACCGCAGTTGAGGCAACGAGCCTGGGGAGAAGTGCACTCCGACTTAGAGTGACCTTCGCCACCACACAAAGGACAGAGAGAGACAGTCCCGGAGCAGCGGAGGGCACCATGCCCAAACCTCCAGCACTTGTTGCAGAGCCGAGGAGAAGGAATGTACTCCTGGACAGAGCACCTGGCACCAGCAAGAATGACAGAGGGTGGAAGGGTCCTACCATCAAAGGTAATCTTCACAACCCGGAGGGGTTGACGGCGACTACCACGAGGGGGACGAGTAAACGTGTCCACCTGGAGAATAGAATGGCCCTGGGCAGCGAGGATATGGCGAATATCGTCGTGGCAGTCGCGCAGGTCCCGAACACCGGTTGCAACATGGGGCGGGAGCAAAATAGTGCCAACACTGGCATTCAACTGAGCGTTCTTCGAGACCCGAACGGGGGTCTCGCCAAGGCAGGATAAGGCAGCCAAGCGGGAAGCAGCATCCTGAGAAGGAGCAGCAACGACACGTGTACCGAGACGAGTGGGGTTGAAAGTAATGGAGGCATCCACGGAATCAATGAGATGTCGATGAAGGGAGAAATCGTCAGGAGGCGCAGAATCAAGAGGGAGGAGATCAAAATATTTGGCCCACGAAGCGGGACCAAACAAGGCTTGATAGGTAGCAGAACTGGAAGGAATCGAGCGAGGGCGGCCGTGACGAGGACGGCGGTGAGAACCCCCAGAGAGAGAGGGGTTAAAAGGCGCAGTAGTTACAACTAGAGAAGGAGCCGCGCCAGGGGACGAGGTAGTCACCACTGGGGGCTTGGGGCTCGACCCAACCACAGAGGAGGGAGGGGAGCCAGGGGAAGGAGTCAGAGAGGCCAAAGGAGGAGCAAGGTCGGGGCCCAATGCAGCGGAGGCTACAGAGCCCGGTCTTCCAATAAGGACCGACTCAGGGGCTTGGTCGCCCACCCCACGAGCCTGAGAAGGTAAGCCAGAAGCAGCTGAAACAGGGGTTATCATCTTGACGAAATGAAGAATTCACTCACGAATGTGCCCCCACACCCACCATGGAGCCACAATTAGAGGCAGGACACCCAACAAGAAGCTATCGCCGATCTTGTCGGGGCCTCCTAGGGGTGCGTCGTGAGTATACGCCCCACAAACGCCACCTTAAGAAACCGACAGTCCGTCGAGATCGGGTTCAGTGACGAAGTGGGGATTGACAATAAAAGGTTCCCCTCGCTCTCGACGTCGGGTACTGCAGTTCTACGGGTGCATGAGTATGCCTCCTCAAGCACCCGGGCGTCAAAATAGAAGAAGTCCATGGAAGAACTAGAACGAGCAAAAGGTCGGCAGGAAACGGCAAGCAGATAGGAGAAGAGGGGGGAGAAAAACGAAACAGAAGGAAAAGGAAAAGATGCCCAGCAAAATTGGAGAGGACGGCAGCAGGAGCACAAGGCTAGAAAAGGACAGAGGACTGTCCCAAGGAGCATCACACTCCGGCAGCCGCCCACTAAGCCCCCACACGGCGACAACGAGCTGAGCGGGGAGGGGGAACAAGTTCCAAGTAGCACGGCCTATGGTGAGCCCGTAGTGGACTTACCTGGCACAGGAGCAGTGCGAGATGTTTGGAGTGAGTTCCCGACCCCGACCAAAGATTATATGTGCTGTTATAACCTATGGTGCAAACTTATTATATTACCAGGAAATTATTTCCAGAAATTTAGAATCTTATTCCTAAACCAGTGTTGCCGCGGGTTCTTCTGAGCCCAAGTTTATCCAGGTTACCTCTCGTGTTCCACCTTCAAGTCGGCTCCCTATTAATACCCCCTTGTAGCACCCTTCCTTCACCCGTGTGCTTCTCTCCACTCTTACTCTTCGCCTCTCTGGAGAATATAGTGTAAATAACGGTGCCAGTAACGCCACTCTTCCCCCTCCCTCCCGGAGATGGCGGGGGTGAGGGTCCCCCCCGGAGATGGCGGGGGTGAGGGTCCCCCCCAGAGATGGCGGGGGTGAGGGTCCCCCCCAGATGGCGGGGGTGAGGGTCCCCCCCAGATGGCGGGGGTGAGGGTCCCCCCCAGATGGCGGGGGTGAGGTCCCCCAGAGATGGCGGGGGAGAGGTCTCCCCCAGAGATGCCGGGGGAGAGGTCCCCGGGCAAGTCTCCCACGCCGCAGACATGAAATTAGTCTTTGTTCCAGCATTGTCTGGTGATTGTTTTCTGGTGCAAGAGTCCCCCCCCATGGGTGGGGGGATGGGGGAGGCGCCCCTGTGGTTCTCACCCTCACGACCGTCAATGGGGGGGACCCACCTCGGCCCCTTCCTTCCCCCACCCCCCCTCCATCCTTTCATCTTTCCTTCTTACCTCTACATCACCATTACTATTTCCTTAGCAATCTCTCTTCTCGTTCTCTCTTCCCATCTATTCTCTTCTTTCATTTGCTCTCTTCCTTTCTCTTGTTCATCTCGCCCAACTCTCAACATCCTTCTCACGGTTTCCTCATTTCTCGTCCTCTCATACCGGCTCTCTCTCCTTTGTCCATTCTCTTCTCTCCTCTTACCAATCTACTTCCATTTCCTCCTCATACTTCTCACCCTGCTTCTCCATCTCCCTGTTATCTCTTCCTCATCCGTCGCCTCACATTACACCTACCTCATTCCCTCTCACTCGTCACCTTCTTCACACTGCACAAAATATCAACACACTCAACTACTGACGAAAAATGCATATTAACACTCGGGAACACACTCTAACCTCAGACACACTCACACATCACATTAAGTACCATTACACATTAAGGTGTGGGTACCACTCTGCCCTTCCGCCTAAGTGCTTGTTGCTCAAACGTAAACACTTAGATTGGCTTCAGGAGCTTCCAGACTTCCCGTGATTTCAGTAGAAATTCGGTTCTATGACTTATGTTTCTTAAGTCCACGGTGGTCTAGTGGTAGAGTATGCGGCCGGCAATGCCTTGGACCCAGGTTCGCGCCCACCTCAACGCTCTAGTGGTTTTTCTCATTCATATACATCACGTCAATGTGATTTCTGTTTAATAAATCACGTTTGTTAACAAATGAACCCCTCATATAGTAAGAAAATGTAGAGATAATACAATTATGTGGATAATTTAATAACTACTTTACACGGTTCTATGCACTTTTCAGCGCCAGTAAATAATTATTAAATTTGTTTAAAAAAACTATTAATCCCTAACTCTAGGCGGCATAATTTAATTTCCTGCACGTGGCAGCTTCGACCTGGCGGAACAGATGAGTTAATTGCTGCTATTTTTCCTCCGGTCATAAAAGAAAATGGGCATTAAGGTTTTTTACTTAAAGAAAATGTGATTCATTATTCAGTTAAAGGGTTACTGCTCCAGACCGTGGCATGTTAATCTTGGTGTAATGCACAGCATGTGAGATTTAATAAATAGATTTCAGAGAAAGGTGTATCGAATTTTGAATACGAAATTAAATTATGAATTAAAATTAACGAAGAATTAGAATGACATTGTAATTCTTCGTTAATTTTAACAGTTGACTTAGAGGCCACGAAGTGGCACGGCCTTTAAGTACAAATCTAATTACTTATATTAAATATGATATGCTATGCTTACTAGGTAACTTAAGCGTGCGCGCGCACTCTCACGCACACACGCGCACGCACACACACGCACGCACACGCACGCACACACACGCACGCGCACGCACGCACGCACGCGCGCGCGCACACACACGCGCGCGCACGCACGCGCGCACGCACGCACGCGCGCGCACACACACGCGCGCGCGCGCACACACACACACACACACACACACACACACACACACACACACACACACACACACACACACACACACACACGCACGCGCGCACGCACGCACGCGCGCGCACACACACACGCACGCGCGCACACACACACACACACACACACACACACACACACACACACACACACACACACACACACACACACAATTCCCATTGAGGGGACAAAACGTGGGGAGTAAAGTTAGTAGATGTTATAGACAGGAATTTCCTAAAACAACATGTGAAGGAAGACACAGGGGAAAGAGGAGGAGATGCACCGAGCCTATTAGACCTGATTTTCACCCAGAACGTAGAAGATATCGAGAATTTGGAGCATGAAATACCTCTAGGGGCCAGCGACCATTGTGTCCTAGTCTTGGACTACATGATGGAATTCAAACTTGTGACCATGGGACAAGAGAGCTGGGAAAGGAGAGTTGACTACAGGAAAGGGGACTATAGGAGGATAAGGGACTATCTGGAAGAAGTGCAGTGGGAGGAAGAAATTAGAGGAAAACAGTCCAAGATATGATGGACCTAGTCATACGGAAATGCCAGGAGGCCGAAGAGAGATTTATTCCAACAGTAAAGGGAAAAAATAAGAGGGAATATAATAACCCATGGTTTAATAGACAGTGTCAGGAAGCAAAAATGGCCAGCAGGCGGGAGTGGAGGAAGTACAGAAGACAAAGAACAGAGGACAACAGAAGCAGATACAACAGAGCTAGGAACGATTACATTAACATAAGACGAACATCGGAAAGGAACTATGAGAACGATATCGCAATCAAAGCTAAAAAACAACCTAAGTTACTACACAGTCATATAAGAAGAAAAATGTCGGTGAACGACCAAGTGACAAGACTAAGGAAAACAGAAGGGGCATATACTGAAAGTGACAAGGAAATCTGCGAGGCACTGAATGCCAGTTTCCATGGAGTGTTCACAACCGAGCCTGAGCAGCTCTCATTGTTAGAAGAGATTACCATAGATGAAAGACTATCAGATATAGAGGTGACAGCAGAGGAGGTAATGAAACAGTTGACAACACTGGATGCAACTAAAGCGGTTGGACCAGACAAAGTATCACCGTGGATACTTAAAGAGGCAGCGCAGGCTCTCAGCGTGCCTCTGGCAATGATCTTTAATGAGTCACTTATGTCGGGAGAATTGCCCAGTTGCTGGAAGAAGGCAAATGTACCGATTTTCAAGAAAGGCGATAGGGAGGAGGCACTTAACTACAGACCTGTATCACTGACAAGCATCCCCTGTAAAATACTGTTAAGAATAATTAGGCTACGACTGGTTGCACACCTGGAGAACGTTAGGTTTGTGAACAAACATCAACATGGGTTCTGGACAGGGAAATCGTGCCTAACAAACCTTTTGGAATTCTATGATAAAATAACGAGGATAAGACAGGACAGAGATGGTTGGGCAGACTGCATATTTCTGGACTGCCAAAAAGCCTTTGATACAGTACCGCACATGAGACTGCTGTTCAAACTCGAGAGGCAGGCGGGGGTGGGGGGAAAGGTCCTAGCATGGATAAAGAACCACCTAACAGGAAGGAGCCAAAGAGTTACGGTAAGGGGGCGAGAAGTCGGACTGGCGAACAGTAACGAGTGGAGTACTACAAGGATTGGTGCTGGGACCAATTCTATTTCTAATATATGTTAACGACATGTTTACAGGAGTAGAGTCCTACATGTCGATGTTCGCGGATGACGCAAAGTTGATGAGAAGAGTTGTGACAGATGAGGATTGCAGGATCCTCCAAGAGGACCTGAACAGGTTGCAGAGATGGTCAGAGAAATGGATACTGGAGTTCAACACGAGCAAATGTAAAGTTATGGAAATGGGACTAGGTGATAGGATACCAAAGGGACAGTACACAATGAAGGGGAACTGCCTACCTGTGACGACGCGAGAAAGAGACCTGGGCGTGGACGTAACACCTAATCTATCTCCTGAGGCACATATAAATAGGATAATGACAGCAGCGTACTCTACACTGGTAAAAGTTAGAACATCATTCAGAAACCTAAGTAAGGAGGCATTAAGGGCGCTTTACACTGACTACGTGAGGCCTATCTTAGAATTTGCCGCCTCATCATGGAGTCCTCATCTGAAGAAGCATATAAGGAAACAGGAAAAGGTTCGGAGGTTTGCAACGAGACTCGTCCCAGAGCTACGAGGGATGGGGTATGAGGAGCGCCTGAAGGAACTGTGACTTACGACACTAGAAAAAAGAAGGGGGAGGGGGGACATGATAGGAACGTATAAAATACTCAGGGGGATTGACAGAGTGGACATAGACGAAATGTTCATACGGAATAGTAACAGAATGAGGGGGACATGGGTGGAAGCTGGAAACTCAGATGAGTCACAGAGATGTTAGGAAGTTTTCTTTTAGCGTGAGAGTAGTGGGAAAATGAAATGCACTCAAGGAACAGGTTGTGGAAGCAAATAATATTTCATAATTTTAAAACTAGGTATGATAGGGAAATGGGACAGGAGTCATTGCTGTAAACAACCGATGGCTCGAAAGGCGGGATCCAAGAGTCTATGCTCGATCCTGCAGACACAAATAGGCGAGTACAAATAGGTGAGTACACACACACACATACACACACACACAGTGATGTGGTGGAGGCTGACTCCATACACAGTTTCAAATATAGATATGATAGAGCCCAGTAGGCTCAGGAATCTGTACACCAGTTGATTGACAGTTGAGAGGCGGGACCAAAAGAGTCAGAGCTCAACCCCCACAAGCACAACTAGGTGAGTACGACTAGATGAGTACAAACACACATTGGCCTCTCGGCTGAATGGACAGCGCTCGGGAGTCGTAGTCATAAGGGCCCGTGTTCGATCCCCGGCAACCACCTTGATCCGTCAAGAAAAATCACATTGTACCTTCCCTACCACCTGTGATCACTCAGGCCGTGACGGTGGGGGAGTCTTGTGGACTCTGGCTAACAGTCTCGTGGGCTCTGGCTAACAGTCTCGTGGACTCTGGCTAACAGTCTCGTGGACTCTGGCTAACAGTCTCGTGGACTCTGGCTAACAGTCTCGTGGACTCTGGCTAACAGTCTCGTGGACTCTGGCTAACAGTCTCGTGGACTCTGGCTAACAGTCTCGTGGACTCTGGCTAACAGTCTCGTGGACTCTGGCTAACAGTCTCGTGGACTCTGGCTAACAGTCTCGTGGACTCTGGCTAACAGTCTCGTGGACTCTGGCTAACAGTCTCGTGGACTCTGGCTAACAGTCTCGTGGACTCTGGCTAACAGTCTCGTGGACTCTGGCTAACAGTCTCGTGGACTCTGGCTAACAGTCTCGTGGACTCTGGCTAACAGTCTCGTGGACTCTGGCTAACAGTCTCGTGGACTCTGGCTAACAGTCTCGTGGACTCTGGCTAACAGTCTCGTGGACTCTGGCTAACAGTCTCGTGGACTCTGGCTAACAGTCTCGTGGACTCTGGCTAACAGTCTCGTGGACTCTGGCTAACAGTCTCGTGGACTCTGGCTAACAGTCTCGTGGACTCTGGCTAACAGTCTCGTGGACTCTGGCTAACAGTCTCGTGGACTCTGGCTAACAGTCTCGTGGACTCTGGCTAACAGTCTCGTGGACTCTGGCTAACAGTCTCGTGGACTCTGGCTAACAGTCTCGTGGACTCTGGCTAACAGTCTCGTGGACTCTGGCTAACAGTCTCGTGGACTCTGGCTAACAGTCTCGTGGACTCTGGCTAACAGTCTCGTGGACTCTGGCTAACAGTCTCGTGGACTCTGGCTAACAGTCTCGTGGACTCTGGCTAACAGTCTCGTGGACTCTGGCTAACAGTCTCGTGGACTCTGGCTAACAGTCTCGTGGACTCTGGCTAACAGTCTCGTGGACTCTGGCTAACAGTCTCGTGGACTCTGGCTAACAGTCTCGTGGACTCTGGCTAACAGTCTCGTGGACTCTGGCTAACAGTCTCGTGGACTCTGGCTAACAGTCTTGTGGACTCTGGCTAACAGTCTCGTGGACTCTGGCTAACAGTCATGATAGAGAGAGAGAGACTGCCAAGGTGAGATGAGCACCTGACATACTCCCAGCACCAATAAGCTGGTCGCTCTGGGTTAGGCTACAGTCTCTTAGCATGATAATTGTCGCTGATGTTATCATGTTATCCTGGGCGACATAATACTCTGTGTGTGTGTGTGTGTGTGTGTGTGTGTGTGTGTGTGTGTGTGTGTGTGTGTGTGTGTGTGTGTGTGTGTGTGTGTGTGTGTGTGTGTGTGTGTTTGTTTGTTTTCACATCTTCCCATAAATTTTCACATTATTTCAGTGACTGAAAAATGAGCCGTAATTTTGTAACACTCAA
Organism: Procambarus clarkii; assembly: GCF_040958095.1. Lineage (NCBI taxonomy): Eukaryota > Metazoa > Arthropoda > Malacostraca > Decapoda > Cambaridae > Procambarus > Procambarus clarkii. Next base: position 10,113,681 of record NC_091227.1, read on the forward strand.
ATACGAACTAGGAGATAGTTATTGTTGCACATTAGAGTGAGGAGGGTGGAGGAGCCGTGCCCTGGGAGGTGTGAGCAATGGCCCCGGGAACCTCTGAATTATGTATCGGCTGACCACATGATGGGTGGCTGTGGGGGGAGGGGGGGGGAGGGGGGGGAGTAGTTTCCTCAGAAGATGGTAGTGTGTACGTACACGCGCACACACACGCACACGCGCATACACACGCGCACCCACCCACACACACCCACAAAACCTACAAAATTCTCAGAGGAATTGACGGGGTAGATAAAGATAAACTGTTTAACACTGGTGGTACACGAACAAGGGGACACAGGTGGAAACTGAGTACCCAAATGAGCCATTGGGACGTTAGAAAGAACTTTTTCAGTGTCAGTGTTATTAACAGGTGGAATGCATTAGGAAGTGATGTGGTGGAGGCTGACTCCATACACAGTTTCAAATGTAGATATGATAGAGCCCAGTAGGCTCAGGAATCTGTACACCTGTTGATTGACAGTTGAGAGGCGGGACCAAAGAGCCAGAGCTCAACTCCCGCACGCACAACTAGGTGAGTACACAGTGAGGAGAGTATCTCAGAGTGAGGAGAGAAGCAGAGACACAGTATGAAATTGACATTGAAAGTGAAGCCAAGACTCAACCCAAACTGCTCCACAGCCACATCAGGAGGAAAACATCAGTGAAGGAACAAGTGATGAAACTGTGGAAAGGGGAGAACAGATACACAGAGAATGACAGTGTGAAGAGCTCATCAAGAGATTCCAGGGGGTCTTCACAATAGAACAAGGAGAAGCCCCTGCACTAAATGAGGAGGAGGCAAACCAAGCCGCCTTGGAGGATTTTGACCTCACCAGTGATGAGGTCAATAGGAATCTGTTGGAGCTGAATGTATCAAAGGCTGTTGGCCCTGACAGAATCTCACCATGGATACTAAAAGAAGGTGCAGAAGCACTAAGTGTGCCACTCTCTATGGTGTATAACAGGTCACTGGAAACAGGAGACCTTCCGGAAAGCCAGATCTATCATATAGCTGGAAGCTGGAAGCTTCTTAAGCTGGAAGACAGCTAATGTAGTCCCAATATACAAAAAGGATGACAGGCAAGAGGCACTGAACTACAGGCCAGTTTCCCTAACTTGTATACCATGCAAGGTGATGGAGAAGATCGTGAGGAAAAGGCTCGTAGAGCATCTGGAGGGAAATAGCTTTGTAACACACCACCAACATGGATTCAGGGATGGTAAATCGTGCCTCACGGGTTTAATAGAATTCTATGACCAAACAACAAAAATTAGGCAGGAAAGAGAAGGGTGGGCAGACTGCATTTTCTTGGACTGTCAGAAAGCCTTTGATACAGTACCCCATAAAAGGCTGTTACAAAAGTTGGAGCAACAGGCAGGAGAAAAAGGTAAGGTGCTCCAGTGGATAAGGGAGTATCTGAACAACAAGAAACGGCGAATAACTGTGAGGGGAGAGACATCAGAGTGGCGAGATGTCACCAGCGAGGTTCCACAGGGCTCTGTACTTGGACCCATCCTGTTTCTAATATATATATGTAAACGACCTTCCAGAGGGTATAGACTCATTCCTCTCAATGTTTGCTGATGATGCAAAAATTATGAGAAGAATCAAGACACATGAAGATAGACAGAGACTACAGGATGTCCTGGACAAACTGGAGGAATGGTCTAGAAAATGGCTACTAAAGTTCAACTCAGGAAAGTGTGAAGTAATGAAATTAGGCGAAGGGAGCAGGAGGCTGAACACAAGGTACCATCTGGGAGGTGATATCCTGCAAGAGTCAAATAGAGAGAAAGATCTGGGGGTTGACATCACACCGAACCTGTCCCCAGAGGCCCACATCAACAGAATATCATCAGCGGCATATGCTAGACTGGCCAACATAAGAACTGCCTTTAGAAACTTGTGTAAGGAATCGTTCAGGACCCTGTATACCACTTATGTAAGACAAATCCTGGCGTATGCAGCTCCAGCCTGGAGTCCATACCTGATTAAACACAAGACAAAGTTAGAGAAAATTCATAGGTATGCCACCAGGCTCGTCCCGGAACTGAGAAGTATGAGCTGCGAGGAAAGGCTAAAGGAGCTAAACCTCACATCCCTGGAAAACAGAAGAGTAAAGGGAGATATGATAACCACCTACAAAATACTCAGGGGAATTGACAGGGTGTGAAGGGAAGGGAACAATCAGGGGAAAGCGCCAAGCCATTACGACTATATAGCACTGGGAAGGGGTCAGGATAGGGATTTGGGATGGGACGGGGGGAAGGAATGGTGCCCAAGCTCTTGGACGGTCGGGGATTGAACGCCGACCTGCATGTGGCGAGACCGTCGCTCTATCGTTCAGCCCAAGTGGTTGGACAGGATGGACAAAGGCAGACTCCATACACAGTTTCTAATGTAGATATGATAGATCTCAGTAGGCGCAGGAATCTGTACACCAGTTGATTGTCAGTTGAGAGCCGGGACCAAAGAGCCAGAGATCAACCCCCGCAAGCACAACTAGTTGAGAACAACTAGGTGAATACACACACCCACCCCAAAATGTGCAGGGTGTAGAGTGGAGCTCCTGGCCTGAGCCTTAAAATTATCGGTTGCCTAAAAGCAGCGACTTGCGACCTTGTAGTTCCTTAGAGTATCTAGATAAAGACTATCTACACCTACTACTGCTACTTGGTCCTTCTAAACAATATGATCAGTGTGTGCGACTTGATTACTTCAACATACTTATAGAACAAATCTATACTTTTTTTAGATATCTTAAATTTGACTCTGAATTCTCCTGAGGTTTTTGCATTGCCGTGTGAATCCTGTAGAGAATTACTTTTACAGAATCCTTTCCCACAATACTTCCTTATATATATTTCCTACTACTTCCTTATTTTTCTTGTGTCCTCTTGTTCTGTTTTTAATTATCTATCTTCCTAATATCTCTTCTTATATCAATATGTTTATATTACGTCTCTTCTCACTCTTCCATGTTCCAATCTTGGTAGCTTCACTTTCTCTTAGTCTGTGGTGAGGGGACATCCCATCGTCCAGGGAGCAGCGGTGCTGACATCTGTCAGCCTGTTACATGTTTGTCATCTTGTCAGGAGGGCACACAGGTACCCTTGCAGGTCCCGCCTCACAGGTACCCTTGCTGGTACTGCCTCACAGGTACCCTTGCTGGTCCCGCCTCACAGGTACCCTTGCTGGTCCTGCCTCACAGGTACCCTTGCTGGTCCCGCCTCTCAGGTACCCTTGCTGGTCCCGCCTCACAGGTACCCTTGCTGGTCCCGCCTCACAGGTACCCTTGCTGGTCCCGCCTCACAGGTACCCTTGCTGGTCCCGCCTCACAGGTACCCTTGCTGGTCCCGCCTCACAGGTACCCTTGCTGGTCCTGCCTCACAGGTACCCTTGCTGGTCCCGCCTCACAGGTACCCTTGCTGGTCCCGCCTCACAGGTACCCTTGCTGGTCCTGCCTCACAGGTACCCCTTGCTGGTCCTGCCTCACAGGTACCCTTGCTGGTCCCGCCTCACAGGTACCCTTGCTGGTACTGCCTCACAGGTCCCCATGCTGGTCCCGCCTCACAGGTACCCTTGCTGGTCCTGCCTCACAGGTACCCTTGCTGGTCCCGCCTCACAGGTACCCTTGCTGGTCCCGCCTCACAGGTCCCCTTGCTGGTCCCGCCTCACAGGTACCCTTGCTGGTCCCGCCTCACAGGTACCCTTGCTGGTCCTGCCTCACAGGTACCCTTGCTGGTCCTGCCTCACAGGTACCCTTGCTGGTCCTGCCTCACAGGTACCCTTGCTGGTCCTGCCTCACAGGTACCCTTGCTGGTCCCGCCTCACAGGTACCCTTGCTGGTCCCGCCTCACAGGTCCCCTTGCTGGTCCTGCCTCACAGGTCCCCTTGCTGGTCCCGCCTCACAGGTACCCTTGCTGGTCCTGCCTCACAGGTCCCCTTGCTGGTCCCGCCTCACAGGTACCCTTGCTGGTCCTGCCTCACAGGTACCCTTGCTGGTCCCGCCTCACAGGTACCCTTGCTGGTCCTGCCTCACAAGTACCCTTGCTGGTCCTGCCTCACAGGTACCCTTGCTGGTCCTGCCTCACAAGTACCCTTGCTGGTCCTGCCTCACAGGTCCCCTTGCTGGTCCTGCCTCACAGGTACCCTTGCTGGTCCCGCCTCACAGGTACCCTTGCTGGTCCTGCCTCACAGGTACCCTTGCTGGTCCTGCCTCACAGGTACCCTTGCTGGTCCTGCCTCACAGGTACCCTTGCTGGTCCTGCCTCACAGGTACCCTTGCTGGTCCCGCCTCACAGGTACCCTTGCTGGTCCTGCCTCACTCACCTGGGTACGGGTGTGGTCCTCTCACCACATTCCCCAGCACGACCACCAGCACGACCACCAGCACGACCACCAGCACGGTACCCAGCACGACCACCAGCACGGTCCCCAGCACGGTCACCAGCACGGTCACCAGCACGACCCCCAGCACGACCCCCAGCACAGTCCCCAGCACGACCACCAGCACGGTCCCCAGCACGGTCACCAGCACGACCCCCAGCACGACCCCCAGCACGACCACCAGCACGGTACCCAGCACGACCACCAGCACGGTACCCAGCACGATCACCAGCACAGTCCCCAGCACGACCACCAGCACGGTCCCTAGCACGGTCCCCAGCACGGTCACCAGCACGGTCACCAGCACGACCCCCAGCACGGTCACCAGCACGACCCCCAGCACGACCACCAGCAATGTCCCGAGCACGACCACCAGCACGGCACCAGCACGACCACCAGCACGGCACCAGCACGACCACCAGCACGGCACCAGCACGACCACCAGCACGGGACCAGCACGACCACCAGCACGGTCCCCAGCACGACCACCAGCACGGCACCAGCACGACCACCAACACGGCACCAGCACGGCACCAGCACGACCACCAACACGGCACCAGCACGACCACCAGCACGGCACCAGCACGACCACCAGCAATGTCCCCAGCACGACCACCAGCAATGTCCCCAGCACGACCACCAGCACGGCACCAGCACGACCACCAGCACGGCACCAGCACGACCACCAGCAATGTCCTCAGCACGACCACCAGCACGGTTCCCAGCACGACCACCAGCACGGTCCTCAGCACGACCACCAGCACGGTCCCCAGCACGACCAACAGCACGGTACCCAGCACGACCACCAGCACAGTCCCCAGCACGACCCCCAGCACGGTCCTCAGCACGACCACCAGCACGGTCCCCAGCACGACCACCAGCACGGTCCCCACTACGACCACCAGCACGACCACCAGCACGGCCACCAGCACGACCCCCAGCACGACCACCAGCACCGTCCTCAGCACGACCACCGGCACGGTCCCCAGCACGACCACCAGCACGACCACCAGCACGGTCCCCACTACGACCACCAGCACGACCCCTAGCACGACCACCAGCACGGTCACCAGCATGACCCCCAGCACGACCAACAGCACGACCACCAGCACGACCACCAGCACGGTCACCAGCACGACCACCAGCACGGTCCCCAGCACGACCACCAGCACGGTCCCCAGCACGACCACCAGCACGACCACCAGCACGACCACCAGCACGGTCCCCAGCACGACCACCAGCACGACCACCAGCACGACCACCAGCACGGTCCCCAGCACGACCACCAGCACGGTCCCCAGCACGGTCCCCAGCACGGTCTCTTTAATGTCATTAGCTAAAACTGAGAGAGCAGAGGGTGCGTCACTGCTTGTGTGTATATAGTAATTTTTAAGCAATTAACAGAGATTCATTATCTGCCGCCCCGAGTGTTATATAATCACCAAAATGAACCTGATGCTAATTTTACTGTTTTTATAAACCATTTAGAAATATTAGACGAATTTTGCAGAACTGATAACCTTAGCACAGTGGTAATACTGTTTGCTTAATATCTGTTGATAAAAATATATATATTTTTATAAAAAGTTTGTGAGGGTACCACCTCTGGTGCCAATGTGGGGACCCATAGCCTCGGAGAAGAAAATAAAAAGTATTCAGAGAAGACCTTGTGGTTTCTCACTGAACACTAATATTATCTTCTCCTCTCCTATTATCTTCTCCTATTTTTATATATATTTTTAGATTGTCACAAGAATCTCTTTAGGAAAAGAGACTGAGCCTATTCCTTCATCGCATGTTCAACCATAACATGTCTGCATGTTCAACAATAACGAATTAACAGCAAGAGCAACAAGAACTGTATACGTTTAGACAAGATTCCACGTCTCTCTACACCCTGGTGCCCCAGACCCCAGGACACCTGGCGTCTGCGTCGAGGCCCGCGCCACACGCCGGTGAACTAGCATCTTGCTAGTTCGCGTCTGCCGGCTGGCAAATATCGACACACCAGCGCCACCTGGACGGTCAAGCCCGCGTAAATATAGAAGCCAGCCAGTCACCACCAAGCAGAATACTCTCAGTGCTCATACCTGCGACACCCGCTTCCACACTACCCTGTGTGGTGGTAGATTTACGCAGTCTTGTACATAGTATTCCAGCACCATTTATTTTTATCTTGACGTAACGTTCACTTGTCTGTTTGTTTTTATATTTTTGCACTGTTATATTACGCCAAATCATAGAGAAACTATTTTTTGTATTGTAAATTGTTAAAGTTATTTTTTTGTCATAGTAAAGTATTTAAATGTTTTTTATTGTTTGTACTTTATCCTACAGCTACCACACCGTGAAGAGATCAATATAGCAGTTTTATTTACTTTGTTTTTATTTTTTGTTTTTTAATGTGCATGGCATTCCATCTGCTCTAATAGCTACTGCTCTATTAGTCATTTTACCATAACAAGGTTCTGCTCTGCCCTGAGGGGGTTGGGGATTTTGGAACTTAAACCTCCAAAGAAAGCTCTGGTTATTGCACCAGAGTGTTATTTGTGTACAGGCGAACAGCGTCCCCAACCACTCCCTGACCGAACAAACAACCGACCTCGGCAGCCTCACTCCCGCTACCGTCGGTCGACCAGCAATGGACACTGGAGTGCTTGTAATTTACCCAGGAGATCACACTGTATGCCTCTTGATCTTGGAGAGCGGTTCAGCATCACATATTTTGGGATGTGGCTCTAACACTGGCCTCGTCTTGTGCACACACCCTACTCGAGCCGCCATGACTCCCCACTTATCCTTGTTTGGAATGATCTCCTAAATCCCCCTTTAGAGAATTGGTATCTTCTGCCACCCTGTCCGGAGCGCCCCCCCCTCTCTCCCCCCCCCCCACTTTCTGGAAAACCTCACCGGGACAAGAGCAAAAGCCAGCTAGCATATACATTTAATATACAAAGAAAACATACATAAAACATAACGTATAAAATATAACATTATCATACAACACTCTAACCTGCTACAACCCGGTAGCATTCCAATATCATATCCTGGCGTCACCAACTGTCCATATCAAGTGGCTGCCCAACTCTTGGCTTACCACTTACTACTCCCTCACTAAATGGGGCTGAAATCCTGTCACAACAGTACTGTATCCTCAGCCCTAAAAGTATATGAAACTCAGCTCGGGGCTGAAACAGCAGAAACATCTACATAAGTATCCCGCAACACAAGAAGAAATCAATATCTCACTTTACACTGCGTCTTACATGCCAATAAGTATTCCAGCACTTCCCTTATACATTATGTGTGACCACCATGAACCACTGTTCTGCTCCTAGAAGCTCACCACCAATACTTATCTCTTGGTCCTTCAAAATATCAGGAAAGGCACCTCTGCAGTTCTCCCAATCTGCTGCACAACAAAGTCCTAGTCCAACATCAGTGACGCTTCACCAATGATGCCACAGAGACACGTGTAGCTCCTCTACACTGCTCGAAGTCAACCCTCACTATGGAGTTCTGCTCCACCACAGAGTTCAGCACACACTTCTTCTACAACCTCGCAGTTCCTTCATCAACTTCTTCTCTAACCTAGAAGTCTCTCTACGAACTCCATCCCAAACAAACCGCCGAAATCTCTGACGTGAGGACGCTCACTCACTGGAGCTCAAACATGGCGCTCACACAGGCCGCCCACAAAAATACTTCAGGACTTGCTCACAAGGCTTCCTCCAGTCCACGACAAGAGTTCACAACGTCGCCTGGCAGGCTCCACAACAGAAACGCCTGCTTGCTTTCTTCCTCTTGAAGGCACAACAATTAGTTCCACCAAGGCGCGACCAACGCTCACTTCCAGGTTGTCTCTAATTTATCAAAATCACAGAGAAATTGTGTACTACGTCCCCAACAGCTTCCTCACACTTGCAGACAAGTAGTCTTCACTCCAGTACTAACACAGGGAATTATATTCTTCCTTATTCTGGGAGAATCAACGAAGTACAACCACCTCTGACGACGGTCGTGACTCAAGTGAGGTCACGACCTCCTGCTAGCGTCACTTCACGTCCCCAAAGTATCGACATCTCACTTCATGTCACTTATTACCAACGCCCATCCTCTGCTAGTATCCTGAGATTAATCACTGAGGTTTACTCAATTATTTAATATATATACATCTTTCCTCTGACCTCTCAATTAGGTGAGGAACGCAGATTATTAGAAAGGTAGACTCGTTCCACCCAGGCAACATGAGGTCATAACAGTACACACACAAACACTCGGATCCTGAGCCGAGTTTGTGTACCTGTCAAAAAAAACAAAAAACAAGCCAAGAAGGCTACACAGCTAATAAGGCTGGAGTCTGTGCCCAAGAATATTCGTAAGTTCCTAAAAAATTCTTGAAGTGACCACCAGGAGAGCATGAAGACACTAGACAGGTGATATAACCCAAGAAGCAGCAACTCAAAAGATCCGTGAAGGAAAAGCTGGATTTGTGATGATGGTGAGAGTGAGGATCGCGTCAGAGAGCGATGCACACCAAGACTGACCGTTAAGACAGGTCGGTGTAGCACTTCTCAAAGATTTTTAACTTATGAAAAATATATGTTGAACATTCTGAGTGACTAATTACTCTTGGGAACTATTTACACGTGAACCCTCGTCTTAAATTGTTGATAGTGACTCAGGGAGCACCCGGTGACCGAGGCTTCTCACCGCTCCACACCACATTTGCTTAGTCTCACAATCAGCTTACTCGCTCAAAACATTTCCGACCTTAGTAATATTATTAAAATATTATCAATAACCGCAGGCAACTGTGACGGCGTCTTAACAAGCAGCTCCCCACCCCCCCTCATACCTCCCCCCACTTTTCTACTCATCTTTATCTTACCTCACCCCTTCTTCCCGCTCTCCTGTTCCTCACTGCATCTCCCTCACTCCTCCCTCTCTGGACGCACACTTCCCGGGGATCACCATCACCGTCCCATCAATACCCCGTGATTGGCCCTCACCTTCACTTCCCCGGGGAGTAAATCCCCAGGTGTGTGTGCTGGCCTGGCTGGCCTCAAGCCTCACCGCTGCTCCCCAAGACAGGCACTGACGCTAAGTGCCACCACTCCTCCCCTCCCCCCTCGTGTGTCCTCATTCTTCCCGTCCTCTCCTCCCTGGCCCCAGGACCCCCCCCCAGCCCCCCCACCTGGCTGTGGGCCGCTAATATTCCCTATTCAAAAATCATCAGACAAATCGCTTCACATTCTACGCCAGAATTTCAATGAATATTATGAAGTAAATTTAAATTGAATCAGGAGAAGGAAAAATATTCAGAGAGGCGTCTCGATGCTGCCCTTATTTTACCTCAAGGTGACATATATGACTTTTACCGTCACCTCTGGCGGCGTCCTGGGAGCCGCAGTCTCTTGAAGGACCCGGGGGTGGAGGGTGACCCGGGGTGGAGGGTGACCCGGGGTGGACGGTGACCCGGGGTGGAGGGTGATCCGGGGTGGAGGGTGATCCGGGGTGGAGGGTGATCCGGGGTGGAGGGTGACCCGGGGGTGGAGTGTGACCCGGGGTGGAGTGTGACCCGGGGTGGAGTGTGACCCGGGGTGGAGGGTGACCCGGGGTGGAGGGTGATCCGGGGTGGAGGGTGATCCGGGGTGGAGGGTGATCCGGGGTGGAGGGTGACCCGGGGGTGGAGTGTGACCCGGGGTGGAGTGTGACCCGGGGTGGAGGGTGACCCGGGGTGGAGGGTGACCCGGGGGTGGAGTGTGACCCGGGGGTGGAGTGTGACCCGGGGCTGGAGTGTGACCCGGGGGTGGAGTGTGACCCGGGTTGGTGTGTGACCCGGGGGTGGAGTGTGACCCGGGGGTGGAGGGTGACCCGGGGCTGGAGTGTGACCCGGGGGTGGAGTGTGACCCGGGGGTGGAGTGTGACCCGGGTTGGTGTGTGACCCGGGGGTGGAGTGTGACCCGGGGCTGGAGTGTGACCCGGGGTGGAGTGTGACCCGGGGTGGAGTGTGACCCGGGGTGGAGGGTGACCCGGGGTGGAGGGTGACCCGGGGTGGAGTGTGACCCGGGGACTGGAGTGTGACCCGGGGACTGGAGTGTGACCCGGGGACTGGAGTATGACCCGGGGGCTGAAGTGTGACCCGGGGGCTGGAGTGTGACCCGGGGACTGGAGTGTGACCCGGGGGCTGGAGTGTGACCCGGGGGCTGGAGTGTGACCCGGGGACTGGAGTGTGACCCAGGAACTGGAGTGTGACCCAGGGACTGGAGTGTGACCCAGGGACTGGAGTGTGACCCGGGGACTGGAGTGTGACCCGGGGGCTGGAGTGTGACCCGGGGACTGGAGTGTGACCCGGGGACTGGAGTGTGACCCGGGGACTGGAGTGTGACCCGGGGACTGGAGTGTGACCCGGGGGCTGGAGTGTGACCCGGGGACTGGAGTGTGACCCGGGGACTGGAGTGTGACCCAAGGACTGGAGTGTGACCCGGGGACTGGAGTGTGACCCGGGGGCTGGAGTGTGACCCTGGGACTGGAGTGTGACCCTGGGACTGGAGTGTGACCCGGGGACTGGAGTGTGACCTGGGGCTGGAGTGTGATCCTGGGACTGGAGTGTGACCTGGGGCTGGAGTGTGACCAGGGGACTGGAGTGTGACCCGGGGGCTGGAGTGTGACCCGGGGACTGGAGTGTGACCCGGGGACTGGAGTGTGACCCGGGGGCTGGAGTGTGACCCGGGGACTGGAGTGTGACCTGGGGCTGGAGTGTGATCCTGGGACTGGAGTGTGACCTGGGGCTGGAGTGTGACCAGGGGACTGGAGTGTGACCCGGGGGCTGGAGTGTGACCCGGGGACTGGAGTGTGACCCGGGGACTGGAGTGTGACCCAAGGGCTGGAGTGTGACCCGGGGACTGGAGTGTGACCCGGGGGCTGGAGTGTGACCCGGGGACTGGAGTGTGACCCGGGGACTGGAGTGTGACCCGGGGACTGGAGTGTGACCTGGGGCTGGAGTGTGATCCTGGGACTGGAGTGTGACCTAGGGCTGGAGTGTGACCAGGGGACTGGAGTGTGGCCCGGGGGCTGGAGTGTGACCCGGGGACTGGAGTGTGACCCGGGGACTGGAGTGTGACCCGGGGGCTGGAGTGTGACCCGGGGACTGGAGTGTGACCCGGGAACTGGAGTGTGACCCGGGGGCTGGAGTGTGACCCGGGGACTGGAGTGTGACCCGGGGACTGGAGTGTGACCCGGCGGCTGGAGTGTGACCCGGCGGCTGGAGTGTGACCCAGGGGCTGGAGTGTGACCCAGGGGCTGGAGTGTGACCCAGGGGCTTTAGTGTGACCTGGGGCTGGAGTGTGGAATAGAGTTGTTGTTGAAGATTCATCAACTCAGAACAAAAGTTCCAAAGTAGCACTGGCTATGGTGAGCCCGCAGTGGACTTACCTGGCACAGGAGTGGTGCTGTGAGGAACCGAGTGCTCTCCTACACGTTATATAGCAGACAATCAGTCCCTCTACTTCCATTACCAGCCAAGATGATGTGTTTATAAATTATGTTATTTTAGTTTGAGAAGTTGCCACGCTGCCCGACACTGTCTGTGAGCATACGAAGGGATCAGTGGCACGTGTCCACGCAGGTTTCCTCTCTCATAATTACCCTAAAATGGCATTAATTGCAGTAAGCATTCCGTAATTATGGCACCAAACTGCTGCAGCAACACTAAAGTCAGCTCTAAACTGGTGAGCATCGCTGCCACATATTATAGTCTGTGGGTTGGTTGATGTTGTCGTCGTTGATCCTTCTCTATGGACAACCCAACCCACAACTCGGTAGAGTGTTTATACTAGGAGATCACCCTTGGCGCTTCTGGCTCTTGGAGAGGGGCTCAACGTCACACGTTTAGGGGATGCGGCTCCAACACTTAGCCTCGTTGTCACGTGCACACACCCACTCGAGCCACTGTGACTCCCCACTCTCTCCTTATCAGATGTGATCCCCTCAATCCCTATGACTTACTAGTATTACCTTCTACCCTGTCCACAGCAGTGGTTCTTGGTTCTTTCTCTCTCTCTCTCCTTCTTTACTACTTCCTGGGAAGCCTCACTAGGACAAGGGCAAACACCGGCAAATTGGGATACATTTACTGGACAAAGCACATACACGATACATACACACATATAATAATAATGAATCCTATACTCTATAATATCACAATCAGGTTGCACTCCAACACCATCAGAACTCTATTATCAGCTTATCAAGTGGTATCCTATCTCCTGGTTCACCACCTGATACTATCAACCTCCTCAAGCTGATCAAGTCTACATACACTGTTGCACCACCAGCAAGATAATATATATATAGAAAATCAGCATTTGAATGCAATAACATATATCAGTATAAATGTTCATTGATACACAACAATGATCAATCGATCACTATCAGTCCTAGAACGCCATACATCTGTAGATAATCCACCCTACGGCTGTAACTCTAAACTTCAGTGTAAAACACTCCTTGACATAAGAATGCCAACAGTCACTCACCTCTCACTGCGTCTTGCATGCTAATGACAACCAAACACTATCAACTCCCTATAAGTAATCCACCAGAACTTCCCCTTCCACCTCTGGAAGTTCACTACCCTAATATCCTTAGGTTCTTCCGGGCTTCACTACCAGGAACCTCTGCAGCTCCTCCAGGCTGCTATCATGAAGTTTCCTTGAGCAACTACGGTGCTTCACCCTTCTGCTAGGTTCCTCCACACAGCTCTCTTGGCTGCTACACCATGAAGTTTTCTCGAGCAACTATGGTGCTTGTCTACCTCTACAGAAGCATGTGACACTCCTCTTCACTGCTTCTCCTCACAGCTCGAGGTCCTCTGCTTCACTACCTTGGAGTCTCATCAATTACCTCATCTAGGCTGGCTTCGAAGTTCTCAGCAACTTCTTCCCCAGAGACAAACCTGCAACCCATCGACACTCCAATAAAATGTTTCCCCTTCAACACAAACAAAAATTCACACAATATGTTTGTCTCCAACCTCTATCTGTCCTCTACATACAGTGAGAGTGGACTCCCCCGTTTTGGGCGGGTCCATACTCCACCTCGCCTGGCGGCGGTCCTCACTCGCTGGGAGGGTCTTCCTCCGTCAGGAGCCGGGCTCCCTCAGTCGCCAGTCAGAGCTCAGAGGGGACGGACGTCGCTCCGTGTTCCTCCCTCTTCACTCTCCTATTTCAGGCTTTCTGCCTTATTAAAACATGTCTAACTTATAAATAAACATCGCTACTGTCGCTGGGCACACGACCCACTACAAGCAATCACTATGAACTGGCGTATATCGTGCTTACCACAGATTATAAGGTCGAGGGCGCTTTCCCTCTGACGGCGTCTGGTCAGGGCGCTCCACACAGCCCACGAAAATGCCTCTGAGCAGCTTATTAAACTCTCCTCGCCGTCCAAGACTTGAGACCACAACGTTCTCAGCTCAATTCCACAGCTGGCACGTCTACACACTTCTCTTCTCTTCGAGATATATCACTAGGGGTTCCCTTCTGACGGGAGCTCAAACGGAGCGCAGCTTTCCCCTGCGATGTCTGGCACTCAAGTGAGGTCAAAGCCCCTCCAGAAGCGAGCCTCACGCCTCCAGCAAAATGTCCACATCTCCTAGCCAGTCATCTATATGTTTCCTTCTTCACTGCCCATAATCTTAAATTGTTCATTGAATCCACCATACCATTTTTCATATGGGTTATCACCTCAATATTTGCTAGACCTTCTAGTTAGATCAGGCTTGCTGAATAACTCTCAAGGAGGGAGACTCGTTTCTCCTGCAGGCTGAGATCATAACACACATTACCCTGACACATGACAGCTAAATGTCAGCCTTTATTGTCATGCTACTTGCGAGCCTTCACTCCCAATACTGTCAAGTGTGACTACATACTCCGACATGTTGGTAATTTTTGATCATTCTGCTCCTGTGACAACCTGATCCATTGTCGTCAGGTTTGGTAACGCTTGCCATGGCCTGGTCTGTTCTGATGACCCGGCTGTTCCCGGGTCTCTCTCTTTCTCTCCTTCTATACCTCTCAGAGCATGCCATATATGCCACCAACACACATACATCACCATAATGTTATCTTCACTTCATCTTTACCAAACACAGCTCAGTGGGTTCTAAATCCCACTCCCGCCAGACCAGTGGGTCCTAACCCCACTCCCACCAGACCAGTGGGTCCTAACCCCACTCCCACCAGACCAATGGGTCCTAACCCCACTCCCACCACGCCAGTGGGTCCTAACCCCACTCCCACCAGGCCAGTGGGTCCTAACCCCACTCCCACCAGGCCAGTGGGTCCTAACCCCACTCCCACCAGGCCAGTGGGTCCTAACCCCACTCTCACCAGACCAGTGGGTCCTAACCCCACTCCCACCGGGCCAGTGGGTCCTAACCCCACTCCCACCAGACCAGTGGGTCCTAACCCCACTCCCACCAGACCAGTGGGTCCTAACCCCACTCCCACCAGGCCAGTGGGTCCTAACCCCACTCCCACCAGACCAGTGGGTCCTAACCCCACTCCCACCAGGCCAGTGGGTCCTAACCCCACTCCCACCAGACCAGTGGGTCCTAACCCCACTCCCACCAGACCAGTGGGTCCTAACCCCACTCCCACCAGACCAGTGGGTCCTAACCCCACTCCCGCCAGACCAGTGGGTCCTAACCCCACTCCCACCAGGCCAGTGGGTCCTAACCCCACTCCCGCCAGACCAGTGGGTCCTAACCCCACTCCCGCCAGACCAGTGGGTCCTAACCCCACTCCCACCAGACCAGTGGGTCCTAACCCCACTCCCACCAGACCAGTGGGTCCTAACCCCACTCCCACCAGACCAGTGGGTCCTAACCCCACTCCCACCAGACCAGTGGGTCCTAACCCCACTCCCACCAGGCCAGTGGGTCCTAACCCCACTCCCGCCAGACCAGTGGGTCCTAACCCCACTCCCACCAGACCAGTGGGTCCTAACCCCACTCCCACCAGGCCAGTGGGTCCTAACCCCATTCCCACCAGACCAGTGGGTCCTAACCCCACTCCCACCAGACCAGTGGGTCCTAACCCCACTCCCACCAGACCAGTGGGTCCTAACCCCACTCCCACCAGACCAGTGGGTCCTAACCCCACTCCCACCAGACCTGTGGGTCCTAACCCCACTCCCACCAGGCCAGTGGGTCCTAACCCCACTCCCACCAGGCCAGTGGGTCCAAACCCCACTCCCACCAGACCAGTGGGTCCTAACCCCACTCCCACCAGACCAGTGGGTCCTAACCCCACTCCCACCAGACCAGTGGGTCCTAACCCCACTCCCACCAGACCAGTGGGTCCTAACCCCACTCCCACCAGACCAGTGGGTCCTAACCCCACTCCCACCAGACCAGTGGGTCCTAACCCCACTCCCACCAGGCCAGTGGGTCCTAACCCCACTCCCACCAGACCAGTGGGTCCTAACCCCACTCCCACCAGACCAGTGGGTCCTAACCCCACTCCCACCATCCCGTATACACTCAGAGAATCCACAATAACCATACGACCAATCAGAGTACGGAGAACCCCCTTACAACATTTAAATACAATCTCACTATAAAACTCAACATGCAAGCTCTTTTAAAACATGTAAATCATGCTTATTAAAGCGAGCGTCGTGGAGTGTGATAAACGAGGCTCCGTTGGGGTCAAGAGGCAGTGTTATGGCTGGTTATAAAATACATGTTTCTTCTAAGACTTTGAATTACAAAAACTGTGTAATACAATTAAAACAAAGTGAGAGAGTTAGAGCAGTATCTCTCTGAGGCGTTTGTGGACGATGGCCTGCAGAGTCTGTACACGTCTTTATTATCTATAATGTTTAGGTTGGTACAGTAGCCCAGGGCGACATTCAACACCAGCGTAGTCCTTGGTGGTAGCAGCCCTCAACAGCGTGTGCACGCACGCACGCAAAAACACACATTCTTAGAAACACTTTAGCGCGGGTGGAACACGAACAATGGGACACAGGCGAAAACTTAGTACCCAGATGAGCCACTGTTATAACTTAAATGTGCTGCTATAGGGGATCTAGTATTAATTTAGTGTAGGGTCAGAAGTTAGCATCAAGATGTAACCAAAGTAATGGAGATCGTAAAGGCCCGGCCCCCAAGAAACATATAAGAGTAAATAATTAATTGGCTACAAGACAATGTCAGCCTAGAGGTAGATCATAGGTCTCCTACACAGGAAGAATGGATACTCCTTTAATACTAACTTATTAGCACAATTAGGTGAGTACAACTAGGTGAGTATACACACACACACACACACACACACACACACACACACACACACACACACACACACACACACACACACACACACACACACACACACACACATGTTGGTTGCACACACACACAGTTGCCTGCAGGAATGTATCCAGACTCTTAATCATGGGCAGTTTCAACCATGAAAAGATAGACTGGGAGAATGGGGCCCCACATGGAGGTAAAGATACATGGAGAGCTAAACTTTTAGAAGTGAGTACAAGGAACTTTCTGAACCAACATGTCAAGGGACCCACAAGAATGAGAGACAATGACAAACCAGCTAGACTCGACCTGATTTTCACCCAGAATGAGTCAGGAATAAGGGAAGTAAAATTTGAAGCCCCCATAGGAATGTGGTTCCATAATGTATTGACATTTGACTATTTGGCAGAGGTAGGGATAAACTATCCAAGGATGGGATTGGAAGGGAAAAGTTTAAATTACCGAAGAGGAAAGCATAACGAGATGAGGAACTTCCTAAAGGGAATACCATGGGAAACAGAACTCAGAGAAAAGACTGCACAGGATATGATGGATTATGTCACCCAGAAGTGCCAGGAAGCTGCAGATAAGTTTATCCCGACCCAAAAGGAGAAAAATGAAAAGCAACGGAAGAATCCATGGTGCACTCAGAAATGTAAGGTTGCAAAGCAATTGAGTACAAAAACGTGGAGAAACTACAGGAATAACAGATCACCAGAGAGCCAGGAGTAAGTACCTCAGAGTGAGGAAAGGAGCACAGAAACAGTATGAAAATGACATCGCGAGTAAAGCCAAGACCCAACCAAAACTGCTCCACAGCCACAGGAGAAAACAGCAGTGCAGGAACAAGTGATGAAACTGAGAAAAGGGGAGAACAGATTCACAGAGAATGACAAAGAGGTGTGTGAAGAACTCAAGAGAGATTCCAGGAGGTCTTCATAATAGAACAAGGAGAAGCCCCTGCATTAAATGAAGGGGGGAGGCAAACCAAGCAACCTTGGAGGATTTTGACCTCACCAGTGATGAGGTCAAAAGGAGTCTGTTGGAGCTGAACTTGACAAAGGCTGTTGGGCCTGACAGAATCTCACCGTGGACACTAAAAGAAGGTGCAGAAGCACTAAGTATGCCACTCTCTATAGTTTATACCATGTCACTGGAAACAGGAGACCTACCGGAAAGCTGGAAGACAGCTAATGTAGTCCCAATATACAAAAGGGTGACAGGCAAGAGGCGCTGAACTACAGGCCAGTTTCCCTAACTTGTATACCATGCAAGGTGATGGAGAAGATTGTGAGGAAAAAGGCTCGAAGAGTATCTGGAGTGAAATAGCTTTTAACACAACACCAGCATAGGTTCAGAGATGGTAAATCGTCCCTCACAGGCCTAATAGAATTCTATGACCAAGCAACATAAATTAGGCAAGAAAGAGAAGGGTGGGCAGACTGCATATTTTTGGAATGCCAGAAAGCCTTTGATACAGTACCACACAAGAGGCTAGTGAAAAAGCTAGAGTTGCAGGCTGGAGTGAAATTGAAGGTACTCCGTTGGATACAGGAGTACCTAAGAAACCGAAGACAACGAGTCACTGTGAGGGGTGAGGTCTCAAATTGACGAGACGTCAAAATTGGAGTCCCGCAGGGGTCAGTTCTTGGACCTATACTGTTTCTAATATATGTAAATGATCTCCCAGAGGGTATAGAATCGTTTCTCTCAATGTTTGCTGCAGATGCAAATATTATGAGGAGGATTGAAACAGAGGATGATAGTAGGAGGCTACAAGATGACCTAGACAGACTGAATGAATGGTCCAACAAATGGCTGCTCAAGTTGAACCCGAGTAAATGCAAAGTAATGAAACTAGGTGGTGGAAACAGAAGGCCAGACACAGGATACAGAATAGGAGATGAAGTACTTAATGAAACGGACAGAGAGAATGATCTAGGAGTTGATATCACACCAAACCTGTCTCCTGAAGCCCACATAAAAAGAATTACGTCTGCGGCATATGCGAGGCTGGCTAACATCAGAACAGCCTTCAGGAACCTGTGTAAGGAATCATTCAGAATCTTGTATACCACATAAGAAAGACCAATCCTGGAGTATGCGGCCCCAGCATGGAGCCTGTACCTTGTCAAGCACAAGACGAAGCTGGAAAAAGTTCAGAGGTCTGCCACTAGACTAATCCCAGAACTAAGAGGCATGAGTTACGAGGAAAGGCTGCGGGAAATGCACCTTACGACACTAGAAGACAGAAGAGTAAGGGGAGACATGATCACTGTTACGTACTCCTAGCAGAATACGTATATAAATTTAAAATAACATTTTTTGTTCTATTATATCATTGCCTGTATATGTACACACATTGTGTTTTTGTAAATTATCGTGTGGTGTGGCAGCATCAGTGGAGACAGGAGCGCGGTTGCTTTGCACACGTCTAATACCTGTTAAATTCGGGAAAGCTGGACCTGTTCAGTTGGGAGTTCCAGATGTCACTTTTATTTAGTTTATATAATTGTTTATTTTCTGCAATTAAACAGGTGGCATTGTACTTATATATTTTGTAAGTAACTATTATCTGTAATTTGCATTCTTGTGTGTTTTGAGAACAAGTGGTTGTTCAATTAGTTTTAAATACTAAAAAGTCCTTAGTTTCCATCCCTCATCCTGGGATGAGGCAGACGGGAGGTGAGAATTTGGGTAGCGACAGAGCGAGAGTTCAGTAGCTTCGGGGGACCAGGAAGAGTAACATGTGGGAGATAAGTCTGTTACTTCTTGTTGTGCCATATTTTATTATACTATATTAGGAGAAGGACAATACCTTTTGTTTGTTGTATAAGTTAACTTGACCATCTGTGTTTTTATATTATACTGTCTTGAATATATATCTATATAATATTTTGTATCTATTCTTCAGTCCTAAAGGAAGATTTTTATTTATGTGCTCATTACTTATTAAGGGGTTATACTGGTGACCCGCTTTAGAGAGCAGCAGTGGTATCCCTAGACGTAATTAAAGCTTGGCTGCTGTAGGGTCACGAGCCGTAACGAACGATAGGTAACAATCACTACATACAAAATCCTTAGGGGAATTGACACGGTAGACAAGGATAAACTATTCAACACTGGTGGTACGCGAACAAGGGGACACAGGTAGAAACTGAGTACCCAAATGAGCCACAGGGACGTTAGAAAGAACTTTTTTAGTGTCAGAATAGTTAACAGGTGGAATGCATTAGGCAGTGATGTGTTGGAGGCTGACTCCATACACAGTTCTAAATGTAGATACGATAGAGCCCAGTAGGCTCAGGAATCTGTACACCAGTTGACTGGCAGTTGAGAGGCGGGACCAAAGAGACAAAGCTCAACCCCCGCAAGTCCAACTAGGTGAGTACACACACACACACACACACACACACACACACACACACACACACACACACACACACACACACACACACACACACACAGCACACACAACATACACAAACACATACAACCAAACATAACCACAACCCCGAACCCTACAATCCCAGAGGGGAGTGGGGAACCCTCCTCAAACAGTGCAACAGCCACAGGGAGTGCGGCACCACCCCCACATTCTACCCAACAGACACCCTACCTGACCCATCCCCTGACAGTCCCCCACTAAGTACCCACCTAGGGCACCCTCCCCCCACCCCCTCCTCCCAATCACCCCCTCCTCCCACTCACCCCTCTCCCCAGGACCTCCCTTCTTCCCCATCACCCAAGCCCTCCCTTCTCCCACATGCCCTCCCATCTCTCCCACCCCCAAGTCCCCCCATTCTCCCCCACCCCATCTAAGCCTCCACCACTCCCCTAAACCCTCCCCTCTTCCTCACCCACCTCAGCCTTCCCTTTCCCCCCACGCCCCCCAAGCCCTCCCCCCTTTTCTGCCCCCCCCTTCTTCTCCATCCCCCCCAAGCCTCTCCTCCCCCCATGCTCTCCCTCTCACCCCCCAACCCTCCCCCTCTCACACTCCCCCCAACCCTCCCCCTCTCACTCTCCCCCCTACCCTTCCCTCTCTCACCCACCCCTACCCTCCCACTCTCATCCCTCCTACCCTCCCCCTCTACCCCACCCCCCCAAGCCCTTCCTCCTCCACCAGTCTCCCCGTACCAGATCCTCCCAGCTCCCGCTCACCCCAGATCCCACAGGTCCCCCCCCCCCCCCCAAGAGGAGAAGCAGAAGATAGTCAGTTTCACGGTAATGTACTCAAACATAGATGGGATCACAAGCAAGGCAAGTGAACTAAGGGAAAGAGAACAGGAAGTGAACCCAGATGTAATCGGATTCACTGAAACAAAACTCTCTGGAATCATAACGAATGCCGTGTTTCCCCAGGAGTACACAGTAATAAGAAAAGAGAGGGAAGGTAGGGGAGGAGGCGGAGTGGCCTCCATTCCTACTCATGAGAAAGGAATGGAGTTTTAAGGAGATGGCCATCCCGGGCTGTGAGGGTTTCAGAGACTACATAGCAGGCACAATGACAATGGGAGGACCAAGAATAGTAGTAGCAGTAATATACAACCCTCCACCAAATGACAGAAGACCCAGTCAAGAGTATGAAAACAACAACATGGCAGTTAACACTATAATTGAGAGGGCAGCCTCTGCTGCCTGTAGAAATAGATCCCACCTGCTCATCATGGGGGACTTTAATCACTGAAGGATTGACTGGGAGAACAAGGAACCACATGCAGGCGAGGATACATGGAGAGCCAGACTATTGGAGGTGGTGACTAGAACCTTTTTAACCCAGCATGTCAGAGAACCCACAAGGATGAGAGGAAATGACGAACCAGCGAGACTCGACCTAGTCTTCACTCGGAACGACTCCGACATAAGAGAAATCGGTTTTGAGGCCCCAGTAGGAATGAGCAACCACAGTGTACTGGTGTTTGAGTACCTGATTGAAGAAGGGTTATTGAACTCGAGGAGGGATACCGAAAACAAAAGGTTAGCATACCGAAAGGGAAACTATGAGCAGATAAGAAAATTCCAAACAGATATAGCATGGGAAACAAAGCTCAGGGAAAAGACGGCCCAAGACATGGTGGACTACATCACGCAGAAGTGCAAGGACACAGCAAACAAGTTTGTCCCAGTCCAAAAGGAAAACAGTGAAATGAAGATGAGAAACCCATGGTTTAATCAGAGATGTAGGCTAGCTAAGCAGCAAAGTAAAAGGGCATGGAGAAACTATAGGAATAACAGGACACTGGAGAGCAGAGAAAGATACCAGAATGCCAGGAATGAATATGTCAGGATGAGAAGAGAGGCAGAAAGACAATACGAAAATGACATCGCAAGCAAGGCAAAGACTCAGCCTAAATTGCTGCATAGCCACATCAGGAGAAAAACAACAGTTAAGGAACAGGTTATGAAATTAAGGATAGGGGCAGAAGGATTCACTACAAATGACAAAGAAGTGTGTGAGGAACTGAATAAGAAATTCCAGGAGGTCTTCACCTTAGAGAAAGGAGAAATTCCAGAGATAAGAGAGGGTATAGTTAATCAGGAACCACTGGAAGAGTTTGAGATTACCAGCGGGGAAGTAAGGAAGTGTTTACTAGAGTTGGCCCAGATGGAATACCCTTGGATATCAAAGGCAGGAGCAGAACAACAGTGCCTGTCACTCTCCATAGTGTATAACAAATCACTGGCAACAGGGGAACTGCCAGAAATTTGGAAAGCAGCTAACGTAGTCCCGATATACAAGAAAGGGGATAGACAGGAGGCACTGAATTACAGACCAGTGTCCCTAACCTGCATACCATGCAAGCTGGAGAAGATTGTGCGAAGAAAGCTAGTGGAGCACCTGGAGCGAAAGAACTTTGTAACACAGCATCAACATGGGTTCAGGGATGGCAGGTCCTGCCTCACAGGGTTACTTGAATTCTACGACCAGGCAACAAAAATAAGGCAAGAAAGAGAAGGGTGGGCAGACTGCATATTTTTGGATTGTCAGAAAGCCTTTGACACAGTGCCACACAAGAGGCTAGTGAAAAAGCTGGAGATGCAGGCTGGAGTGAAAGGGAAGGTACTTCTTTGAATAAAGGAATACCTAAACAACAGGAGACAACGAGTCAGTGTGAGGGGTGAGGTCTCAGATTGGCGAGACGTTACGAGTGGAGTCCCGCAGGGGTCAGTCCTTGGACCTATACTGTTTCTGATATATGTAAATGAACTCCCAGAGGGTATAGAATCGTTTCTCTCAATGTTTGCTGATGATGCAAAAATTATGAGGAGGATTGAAACTGAGGACGATAGTAGGAGGCTACAAGATGACCTAGACAGACCGAGTGAATGGTCCAACAAATGGCTGTTGAAGTTCAACCCGAGTAAATACAAAGTAATGAAACTAGGCAGTGGAAACAGGAGGCCAGACACAGGATACAGAATAGGAGATGAAGTACTTCATGAAACGAACAGAGAGAAAGATCTAGGAGTTGATATCACACCAAACCTGTCTCCTGAAGCCCACATAAAAGGAATAACGTCTGCGGCATATGCGAGGCTGGCTAACATCAGAACAGCGTTCAGGAACCTGTGTAAGGAATCATTCAGAATCTTGTGCACCATATATGTAAGACCAATCCTGGAGTATGCGGCCCCAGCATGGAGCCCGTACCTTGTCAAGCACAAGACAAAGCTGGAAAACGTCTAAAGGTATGCCACTAGACTAGTCCCAGAACTAAGAGGCATGGGTTACGAGGAAAAGCTGCGGGAAATGCACCTTACGACACTGGAAGACAGAAGAGTAAGGGGAGACATGATCACAACCTACAAAATCCTCAGAGGAATCGACCGGATAAACAAGGATAAACTATTCAACATGTGGGACGCGAACAAGGGGACTCAGGTGGAAACTGAGTACCCACATGAGCCACAGAGATGTTAGAAGGAACTTTTTCAGTGTCAGAGTAGTTAACGGATGGAATGTATTAGGCAGTGATGTGATGGAGGCTGACTCCATACACAGTTTCAAATGTAGATATGATAGAGCCCAGTAGGCCCAGGAATCTGTACACCTGTTGATTGACAGTTGAGAGGCGGGACCAAAGAGCCAAAGCTCAACCCCTGCAAGCATAATAAGGTGTGTACAATTAGGTGCGTACACACACACACACACCCATTCACACCCACACACACACACACACACACAAACACACCCACACACCACATACACACATACACACACACACACACACACCACACACACACACACACACACCACACACACACACCACACACACACACCACACACACACACCACACACCCACACCCACACCCACACACACACACACACACACTCACTCACACTGTTTAAGGAGGTTGAAGCAGTTGAAAAACCAGACTTCAGGAGAGGACATTATGGTGACCTTAGACATTTTTTTAGTGAGTATAATTGGACAGACTTGATGCTAGGCAAGGAAGTGAATGAGATGTATGTCAAGTTTTGTGAAATATATGATAAAAGCACAAAAAAATTTATACCAAAACAGAGATGCAGAACTAGGAAACAGGATTGGTTCATTAGAAATTGCGAGAGGGCTAGAGACCAAAAGACACAAAAATGGAATCAATACAGGAAGAGGCCGAACCCCCAAACATACCAGCGATACAAAGATGCGAGAAACAACTACACGGCAGTGAGGAGAGAGGCAGAAAGAAATTTTGAAAAAGGGATTGCAGACAAATGTAAAACAGAACCAGGTCTATTCTATAAATTCATAAACAACAAATTGCAGGTAAAGGATAATATTCAGAGGTTGAAAATGGGAAATAGATTCACGGAAAATGAAAAGGAAATGTGTGAAACACTAAACGAAAAGTTCCAAAGTGTGTTTGTACAAAATGAAATCTTCAGAGAACCAGACACAATAAGAATTCCAGAGAACAACATAGAGCGGATAGAGGTGACTAGAGACGAAGTGGAAAAAATGCTCAAGGAGCTCGGTAAGAACAAAGCAGCTGGCCCAGATGGAGTTTCACCATGGGTTCTGAGAGAATGTGCATCTGAGCTCAGCATTCCACTTCACCTGATCTTTCAGGCATCCCTGTGTACAGGAATCGTAGCAGACGGGTGGAAACAGGCTAACATAGTTCCAATCTACAAAAGTATCAGCAGGGAAGACCCCCTCAATTATAGACCTGTATCATTGACAAGTGTAATAGTGAAAGTATTGGAAAAACTAATCAAAACTAAATGTGTAGAACACCTAGAGAGAAATGATATAATATCAGACAGACAGTATGGTTTTCGATCTGGAAGATCCTGTGTATCGAATTTACTCAGTATCTATGATCGAGCCACAGAGATATTACAGGAAAGAGATGGTTGGGTTGACTGCATCTATCTGGACCTAAAAAAGGCTTTCGACAGAGTTCCACATAAGAGGTTGTTCTGGAAACTGGAAAATATTGGAGGGGTGACAGGTAAGCTTCTATCATGGATGAAAAATTTTCTGACTGATAGAAAAATGAGGGCAGTAATCAGAGGCAATTTATCGGAATGGAGAAATGTCACAAGTGGAGTACCACAGGGTTCAGTTCTTGCACCAGTGATGTTTATTGTTTACATAAATGATCTACCAGTTGGTATACAGAATTATATGAACATGTTTGCTGATGATGCTAAGATAATAGGAAGGATAAGAAATTTAGATGATTGTCATGCCCTTCAAGAAGACCTGGACAAAATAAGTAGATGGAGCACCACTTGGCAAATGGAATTTAATGTTAATAAATGCCATGTTATGGAATGTGGAATAGGAGAACGTAGACCCCACACAACCTATATATTATGTGAGAAATCTTTAAAGAATTCTGATAAAGAAAGAGATCTAGGGGTGGTTCTAGATAGAAAACTATCACCTGAGGATCACATAAAGAATATTGTGCAAGGAGCCTATGCTATGCTTTCTAACTTCAGAATTGCATTTAAATACATGAATGGCGATATACTAAAGAAATTGTTCATGACTTTTGTTAGGCCAAAGCTAGAATATGCAGCGGTTGTGTGGTGCCCATATCTTAAGAAGCACATCAACAAACTGGAAAAGGTGCAAAGACATGCTACTAAGTGGCTCCCAGAACTGAAGGGTAAGAGCTACGAGGAGAGGTTAGAAGCATTAAACATGCCAAAACTAGAAGACAGAAGAAAAAGAGGTGATATGATCACTACATACAAAATAGTAACAGGAATTGATAAAATCGACAGGGAAGATTTCCTGAGACCCGGAACTTCAAGAACAAGAGGTCATAGATTTAAACTAGCTAAACACAGATGCCGAAGAAATATAAGAAAATTCACCTTCGCAAAATAGAGTGGTAGACGGTTGGAACAAGTTAAGTGAGAAGGTGGTGGAGGCCAAGACCGTCAGTAGTTTCAAAGCGTTATATGACAAAGAGTGCTGGGAAGACGGGACACCACGAGCGTAGCTCTCATCCTGTAACTACACTTAGGTAATTACACTTAGGTAATTACACACACCCACACACACACACACCCACACACATCCTGTCCCCTGATGCTCATATCAAGAGGATAACAGCAGCAGCATATGCCAGGTTGGCTAACATAAGAACGGCCTTTAGAAACTTGTGTAAGGAATCTTTCAGAACATTATATACCACATATGTCAGACCAATCCTGGAGTATGCGGCTCCAGCATGGAGTCCATATCTAGTCAAGGGTAAGACTAAACTGGAAAAGGTTCAAAGGTTTGCCACCAGACTAGTACCCGAGCTGAGAGGTATGAGCCACGAGGAGAGATTACGGGAATTAAACCTCACTTCGCTGGAAGACAGAAGAGTTAGGGGGGACATGGTCACCACATTCAAGATTCTGAAGGGAATTGATAGGGTAGATAAAGACAGTCTATTTAACACAAGGGGAACACGAACAAGGGGACACAGGTGGAAACTGAGTGCCCAAATGAGCCACAGAGATATTAGAAAGAACTTTTTTAGTGTCAGAGTGGTTGACAAATGGAATGCATTAGGAAGTGATGTGGTGGAGGCTGACTCCATACACAGTTTCAAGTGTAGATATGATAGAGCCCAGTAGGCTCAGGAACCTGTACACCTGTTGATTGACAGTTGAGAGGCGGGACCAAAGAGCCAGAGCTCAACCCCCGCAAGCACAACTAGGTGAGTACACACACACACATACCCACACCCACACACATACACCCACACCCCCCCCCCCCCACACACACACCCACACACACACCCACACGCACACACCTAGGGGCCTCGTAGCCTGGTGGATAGCGCGCAGGATTCGTAATTCTGTGGCGCGGGTTCGATTCCCGCACGAGGCAGAAACAAATGGGCAAAGTTTCTTTCACCCTAAGTGCCCCTGTTACCTAGCAGTAAATAGGTACCTGGGAGTTAGTCAGCTATCACGGGCTGCTTCCTGGGGTGTGTGTGTGTGTGGTGTGTGGAAAAAAAAAAAAAAAAAAAAAAAAAAAAAAAAAAAAAGTAGTTAGTAAACAGTTGATTGACAGTTGAGAGGCGGGCCGAAAGAGCAAAGCTCAACCCCCGCAAAAACACAACTAGTAAACACAACTAGTAAACACACCCCCACACCCCCCCACACACACAACCTACAAAATCCTCAGAGGAATCGACCGGGTAAACAAGGATAAACTATTCAACACGGGTGGTGCGCGATCAAGGGGACACAGGTGGAAACTGAGTACCCACATGAGCCACAGAGACGTTAGAAGGAACTTTTTCAGTGTCAGAGTAGTTAACGGATGGAATGCACTAGACAGTGATGTGGTGGAGGCTGACTCCATACACAGTTTTAAATGTAGATATGATAGAGCCCAGTAGGCTCAGGAATCTGTACACCAGTTGATTGACAGTTGAGAGGCGGGACCAAAGAGCCAAAGCTCAACCCCCGCAAGCACAAATAGGTGAGTACACACACACACATACACACGCAGGGTTCATTTCGGCTCCGCCTGTGATGCCAATAGACGGCTTAATGAATAAAGCAATTAACACTAATGTGATGGAAATTAACTAGATGCACATCCCGACCAAGGACGGTGCCATCTGGGACCGTGTCTGCCGCATGTTGTACTCTTGCGTGCAGCGGTGCACGCAAATTGTCGCACAGGACGGTGCACGCAAATTGTCGCACAGGACGGTGCACGCAAATTGTCACACAAAGCGGTGCAGGCAAATTGTCGCACAAGGCGGTGCACGCAAATTGTTGAACAGGACGGTGCACGCAAATTGTCACACAGGACGGTGCACGCAAATTGTCGCACAAGGCGGTGCACACAAATTATCGCACAGGACGGTGCGTGCAAATTGTCACACAGGACGGTGCACGCAAATTGTCGCACAGGACGGTGCACGCAAATTGTCACACAAGGCGGTGCACGCAAATTGTCGCACAGAACGGTGCACGCAAATTGTCACACAAGGCGGTGCACGCAAATTGTCACACAGGACGGTGCACGCAAATTGTCACACAGGACGGTGCACGCAAATTGTCACACAAGGCGGTGCACGCAAATTGTCGCACAGGACGGTGCACGCAAATTGTCGCACAGGACGGTGCACGCAAATTGTCGCACAGGACGGTGCACGCAAATTGTCACACAAGGCGGTGGACGCAAATTGTCGCACAGGACGGTGCACGCAAATTGTCGCACAGGACGGTGCACGCAAATTGTCGCACAGGACAGTGCACGCAAATTGTCGCACAGGACGGTGCACGCAAATTGTCGCACAGGACGGTGCACGCAAATTGTCGCACAGGACGGTGCACGCAAATTGTCGCACAGGACGGTGCACGCAAATTGTCGCACAGGACGGTGCACGCAAATTGTCGCACAGGACGGTGCACGCAAATTGTCACACAAGGCGGTGCACGCAAATTGTCACACAAAACGGTACACGCAAATTGTCACACAGGACGGGTGCACGCAAATTGTCGCACAGGACGGTGCACGCAATTTAAGCCACTGTTGCAAAGCAAGAAAATCACAACACACACCTTGTGCCTTAAATTTAATACAGAGCAACGCACGCCGAATCACGACGCGAGACTGCGAGTGCACGCGTGTGTTGACGCGAGCGCGCAAGCACATTTACGCTTGCAATTGCAACACGTAAACAAGGACCCGACTCACCTCTTCCCAACATTTGCCACTGAACGTTTCATTGCAACAATCATGCTGGTAAAAAAAGAAGAAAAAAGAAGTCTGGTCTGCCGCTGCAACAGAGCAATATTCGTCCGTGGACGACCCAGCGGGGGGAGAGGAAGACGAACAACAAGTACCTGGAGGAGATGGAATGGAAACTATTGAGCCCAACGGAGCAGGTCTCTGTAACATGGCGGGTCATCTTGTAAACTGTCCACCATCCCCTTCAGGGGAAGTCACGACGGACACACACAGACGGACGGGGACGGACGGACACGGACGGACGGGGACGGACGGACACGGACGGACGGGGACGGACGGACACGGACGGACGGGGACGGACGGACACACACGGACGGGGACGGACGGACGGGGACGGACGGACACACACACGAGAGTGAGAGAGCAACTAGTGTAACGAGAGGGGGGACTATAACGATGTGTTATACTCCCCCCGTCTATAACACAAAGAAAAAGCGAGATTGCTGGTGCTTGGCGACTTTAATCTGAAGTCGACAGATGCGTGAGCTTACGAGGCAAGAACAAAACAAATATGGACCTGCTCAATCGTGAATCACATGGTGGACAAAGTCCTTTAAGACGTTAAGGCCACCAGAGCAAGCGGAGGGCCCGACACTGCCGACGGTGCATGGTGTTCAACACCAACTCTGACCAACGGTACCTGTCTGCATGAGCTAAGAGCGACTACGTCCTGCTGGGGACGTAGTCGCCTGAGGAGAGAGAAACTCTGACTTTATGAAGACGATATTATCGGGAATGATGCCGCATCCTTTCCTCTGATGACACTTGTGTGTGTATTAGTCTCTTAGTGCAGCTTCTCGTCGTCACAAGACGGTGGTTTCCTGTCATTGTGTACTGTCATATTGTCTTCTGTCACCTGTTCTCATTTTCATCACATTACACCTGTTGGTGTTAAAAAGAAGTATTAACTTCAGAGACTCAATTGAGACTGATGATCCTATGTTCAGTGAAGGAGCCGTTAGTGGAACACTTGCAGGCCCTTCACCCCAACAACTTCCCCAAACGACTATAAAGAGACCCGCTGGGACAACTGCCTAATGAAGAACATTTCCTCAACAACAATAGAGGCAGCAGCTGAGAGGACAAAGCACATCTCCTCCCTGTTCCAGCGCCTCAGGCTGAGGACGACCAATTGGCTATTCTTAATTCCCCATGCCCTTGTGCACCCGCCTGGAGCATAGGGGCCCAAGTATTGGTGTTGCCCTTCGCCTTGCCGCCCCTACCTCCACCGAACACCCGTGTATCTGTGGCTATGCCTCGGCAGACCAATACGGCAGCCATGGTCTCATCTGTCTTAAATCAGCGGGAAGATTGCTAGACACGAAGCAGTCAAAGACGTAATTAAGAGAAGTTTTGCCTACAACCAAGTGTCCAGCATAAAGGGAACTACAGACCAGACAACAGTCACAAGCGCTCAGATGGGGTCAGCTTGCAGCCATGGCGGGTGGTACACAGGTTGTGGGGGACAACCTGAGTGCATCCACAATGGCTGAGACCAATGTACACATCTACAATGTGGACATCTACAGGACAGTAGAGCTAAGGGACGGGGGAGAAGGAGGGGGGTTGCTACCTTCAAGGAGACTCACATAATAAAGTAGAGGGACTCAGGACAGTGTTTCAGGTTCGGCTCAATAAGATCTGAGACCCTGAGTCTCTAGGGGCTAAATATGCACTTTCCTGAAGCAGTTGGTATTCGAACTCATTAAGCAAACCAGAGATTCAAGAGCAGCCAGTTTCCAAGCCCGTCCTCCAAACAAAGACCCAAAAGTGATTCCATGCACCCGCCAAGTGAAAAATGAAATGAAAAACGGTTTACACACTTTTTCACGTTTTATGAATGAAAAACGGTTTACACACGACTCACAACTGATTTCGTTCGAACACTTCCGGAACAAGTGCTTCACTGACGAATTTTGTTCGAACCACAACGCTGTAAATGCTTCACCCACGTACTACAAATACAAATAATCGCCAACAGAACCTAAACACCTAACCTAACCTATGCCTATATATGCACAATATGCTATTGTAATATTAATTTATATTTGAGAAACTTCCCGTTTTGAATGAACAGCATGTTAAAATTTATGAATGCGTATGTGGGGTCGACCGCTGGATGGAATGGACTTGAGTCGAGGACGGGTCGGAATTTCTTGTTCCAGTCTCCAAGTGTCACGACCCAAGCGGAATTCCAGTGCATTGGAATTAGCCCAGCATTCCAGTGAACTGTATTTACATTCCAGTTTATGTGATCATTCTACCGACTTCAAATGAGCGAAATGTATTGTTAAAAGTAAAGGTTTCCTTGAACGTAATGTGATTGAGTCCACTCTGATCCAACAATGTAAGTCCTGGCAGGTACAAATTAGACCCCCATATATAAGCTTCAGTATAGCACGTCAAAACAATATAGCATCCATTTAACCTGTGTTTGTTTATTTATTTTCATCTGGTGGCAATTATATATATTACCAAATGTTTTTGTTTTATTATCCTTATTTGCCCCTCTACTTCGCCTATTTCGTCCCCTTTTATCCGTAGGTTTCATTCCCTATTTTGGTGGTCAGGTGACCTGCCCTGGCGGGCATAAGGTAAGCCTTCCACATTTTCTTTATTTACGGGCTCACCATAGCCTGTGCTACGTGGACACTTCGTTCATAGTAGCTAAATCTAAAACAACAACAACAACGTTTCCTTCTTCCCTCCACTTACGGGCTATTCAAGCCCGTGCCACCTTTTGGGTGGCTTAATCTTTATCATCATCATCATTTCCTTCTTCATTCTATTTTGTTCTGATGAAGGCGAATTGAGCCGAAAACGCGTTTAGCATTCTCTATTTTTCACATGTGATTGTTCTGAATATATATATATATATATATATATATATATATATATATATATATATATATATATATATATATAGTATATATATATATATATATATATATATATATATATATATATATATATATATATATATAGTATATATATATATATATATATATATATATATATATATATATATATATATATATATATATATATATATATATATATATGTCGTACCTAGTAGCCAGAACGCACTTCTCAGCCTACTATGCAAGGCCCGATTTGCCTAATAAGCCAAGTTTTCATGAAATAATTGTTTTTCGACTACCTAACCTACCTAACCTAACCTAACCTAACTTTTTCGGCTACCTAACCGAACCTAACCTATAGAGATAGGTTAGGTTAGGTTAGGTAGGGTTGGTTAGGTTCGGTCATATATCTACGTTAATTTTTACTCCAATAAAAAAATTGACCTCATACATAATGAAATGGGTAGCTTTATCATTTCATAAGAAAAAAATTAGAGAAAATATATTAATTCAGGAAAACTTGGCTTATTAGGCAAATCGGGCCTTGCATAGTAGACCGAGAAGTGCGTTCTGGCTACTAGGTACGACATATATATATATATATATATATATATATATATATATATATATATATATATATATATATGTCGTACCTAGTAGCCAGAACTCACTTTTTGGCCTACTATTCAAGGCCCGATTTGCCTAATAAGCCAATTTTTCCTGAATTAATATATTTTTTCTAATTTTTTTCTTATGAAATGATAAAGCTACCCATTTCATTATGTATGAGGTCAATTTTTTTTTATTGGTGTTAAAATTAACGTAGATATATGACCGAAACTAACCAACCCTACCTAACCTAACCTAACCTATCTTTATAGGTTAGGTTTGGTTAGGTAGCCGAAAAAGTTAGGTTAGGTTAGGTTAGGTAGGTTAGGTAGTCGAAAAACAATTAATTCATGAAAACTTGGCTTATTAGGCAAATCGGGCCTTGAATAGTAGGCCAAAAAGTGAGTTCTGGCTACTAGGTACGACATATATATATATATATATATGTCGTACCTAGTAGCCAGAACTCACTTCTCAGCCTACTATTCAAGGCCCGATTTGCCGAATAAGCCAAGTTTTCCTGAATTAATATATTTACTATAATTTTTTTCTTATGAAATGATAAAGCAACCCTTTTCTCTATGTATGAGGTCAATTTTTTTTTATTGGAGTTAAAATTAACGTAGATATATGACCGAACCTAACCAACCCTACCTAACCTAACCTAACCTAACCTATATTTATAGGTAAGGTTAGGTTAGGTAGGCAAAAAAAGCTAGGTTAGGTTAGGTTAGGTAGGTTAGGTAGACGAAAAACATTAATTCATGAAAACTTGGCTTATTAGGCAAATCGGGCCTTGAATAGTAAGCTGAGAAGTGCGTTCTGGCTTTTAGGTACGACATATATATATATATATATATATATATATATATATATATATATATATATATATATATATATATATATATATATATATATATATATATATATATGCGAACAAGCCTGAAAGCGTGTTCCTCACGTGTGCCCCAAAGAATGAGGTGATTTGGTAAAATGCTATGCCGAAGATTACTATCCGAGTGCCGGCGGTGGGGTGGTTCAAATAGCCTCGGCTATCACCTCATTATGTCCGGTCGTGATGGTCAAGTGGATTAAGGCGTCTTGTACATACCAGTTGCGTTGCTCCTGGGAGTATGGGTTCGAGTCACTTCTGGGGTGTGAGTTTTCAGTTATATATATATATATATATATATATATATATATATATATATATATATATATATCGTACCTAGTAGCCAGAACGCACTTCTCAGCCTAATATGCAAGGCCCGATTTGCCTAATAGGCCGAGTGATTTTCTATTTTTTCAATGAATTGTTTCCAATTAGTTTCTTGGAATTATTATTATTATATTATATTAGGAACATAATTTATTGACTTAGTTGTGTTAGTTTAGGTTAGGTTAAGGTAGGTTAGGTTAGGTAGGGTTGGTTAGGTTCAGTCATATATCTACGTTAAATCTATATGTCACAATCGACTTGAGAATGGTCCAGGACGGACCGAAACGTCGTCGTCCCTTCACTTTCTAGTGTGTGGTCTGGTCAACATCATCTATGTTAAAACTAACTCAAATTTAAAACAATTAACTTATATACAATGAAATGGACAGATTTATCATTTCATAGGAAAAAAATAGAAAAAAATATATAAATTCAGGAAAACTTGGCCTATTAGGCAAATCGGGTCTTGCATAGTAGGCCAAGTACGACGTTCTGGCTACTAGGTACAATATATATATATATATATATATATATATATATATATATATATATATATATATATATATATATATATATATATATATATATATATATAAAACTAAACACACCTACCCCTATACACAATACAAACATGTGATGATGCCCCCCCCCACTCTGCCAGTCACCAGTCTTGGGCGCCACCAACCATCTCCTCCACCCCCCCCCCCACTCTGCCAGTCACCAGTCTTGGGCGCCACCAACCATCTCCTCCACCCCCCCCCCACTCTGCGAGTCACCAGTCTTGGGCGCCACCAACCATCTCCTCCACCCCCCCCCCACTCTGCCAGTCACCAGTCTTGGGCGCCACCAACCATCTCCTCCACCCCCCCCCACTCTGCCAGTCACCAGTCTTGGGCTCCACCAACCATCTCCTCCACCCCCCCCCCACTCTGCCAGTCACCAGTCTTGGGCGCCACCAACCATCTCCTCCACCCCCCCCCCACTCTGCCAGTCACCAGTCTTGGGCTCCACCAACCATCTCCTCCACCCCCCCCCACTCTGCCAGTCACCAGTCTTGGGCGCCACCAACCATCTCCTCCACCCCCCCCCCCACTCTGCCAGTCACCAGTCTTGGGCTCCACCAACCATCTCCTCCACCCCCCCCCCCACTCTGCCAGTCACCAGTCTTGGGCGCCACCAACCATCTCCTCCACCCCCCCCCCCACTCTGCCAGTCACCAGTCTTGGGCTCCACCAACCATCTCCTCCACCCCCCCCCCACTCTGCCAGTCACCAGTCTTGGGCTCCACCAACCATCTCCTCCACCCCCCCCCCCACTCTGCCAGTCACCAGTCTTGGGCGCCACCAACCATCTCCTCCACCCCCCCCCACTCTGCCAGTCACCAGTCTTGGGCTCCACCAACCATCTCCTCCACCCCCCCCCCACTCTGCGAGTCACCAGTCTTGGGCGCCACCAACCATCTCCTCCACCCCCCCCCCCCCACTCTGCGAGTCACCAGTCTTGGGCGCCACCAACCATCTCCTCCACCCCCCCCCACTCTGCCAGTCACCAGTCTTGGGCTCCACCAACCATCTCCTCCACCCCCCCCCCACTCTGCGAATCACCAGTCTTGGGCGCCACCAACCATCTCCTCCACCCCCCCCCCACTCTGCCAGTCACCAGTCTTGGGCTCCACCAACCATCTCCTCCACCCCCCCCCACTCTGCGAGTCACCAGTCTTGGGCGCCACCAACCATCTCCTCCACCCCCCCCCCACTCTGCGAGTCACCAGTCTTGGGCGCCACCAACCATCTCCTCCACCCCCCCCACTCTGCCAGTCACCAGTCTTGGGCGCCACCAACCATCTCCTCCACCCCCCCCCACTCTGCGAGTCACCAGTCTTGGGCGCCACCAACCATCTCCTCCACCCCCCCCCCACTCTGCCAGTCACCAGTCTTGGGCGCCACCAACCATCTCCTCCACCCCCCCCCCCACTCTGCCAGTCACCAGTCTTGGGCGCCACCAACCATCTCCTCCACCCCCCCCCACTCTGCCAGTCACCAGTCTTGGGCGCCACCAACCATCTCCTCCACCCCCCCCCCACTCTGCCAGTCACCAGTCTTGGGCGCCACCAACCATCTCCTCCACCCCCCCCCCCCACTCTGCCAGTCACCAGTCTTGGGCGCCACCAACCATCTCCTCCACCCCCCCCCCCACTCTGCCAGTCACCAGTCTTGGGCGCCACCAACCATCTCCTCCACCCCCCCCCCCACTCTGCCAGTCACCAGTCTTGGGCGCCACCAACCATCTCCTCCACCCCCCCCCCCACTCTGCCAGTCACCAGTCTTGGGCGCCACCAACCATCTCCTCCACCCCCCCCACTCTGCCAGTCACCAGTCTTGGGCGCCACCAACCATCTCCTCCACCCCCCCCCACTCTGCCAGTCACCAGTCTTGGGCGCCACCAACCATCTCCTCCACCCCCCCCCACTCTGCCAGTCACCAGTCTTGGGCGCCACCAACCATCTCCTCCACCCCCCCCCACTCTGCCAGTCACCAGTCTTGGGCGCCACCAACCATCTCCTCCACCCCCCCCCACTCTGCCAGTCACCAGTCTTGGGCGCCACCAACCATCTCCTCCACCCCCCCCCACTCTGCCAGTCACCAGTCTTGGGCGCCACCAACCATCTCCTCCACCCCCCCCCACTCTGCCAGTCACCAGTCTTGGGCGCCACCAACCATCTCCTCCACCCCCCCCCCACTCTGCCAGTCACCAGTCTTGGGCGCCACCAACCATCTCCTCCACCCCCCCCCACTCTGCCAGTCACCAGTCTTGGGCGCCACCAACCATCTCCTCCACCCCCCCACTCTGCCAGTCACCAGTCTTGGGCGCCACCAACCATCTCCTCCACCCCCCCCCACTCTGCCAGTCACCAGTCTTGGGCGCCACCAACCATCTCCTCCACCCCCCCCCACTCTGCCAGTCACCAGTCTTGGGCGCCACCAACCATCTCCTCCACCCCCCCCCCCACTCTGCCAGTCACCAGTCTTGGGCGCCACCAACCATCTCCTCCACCCCCCCCCCACTCTGCCAGTCACCAGTCTTGGGCGCCACCAACCATCTCCTCCACCCCCCCCCCACTCTGCCAGTCACCAGTCTTGGGCGCCACCAACCATCTCCTCCACCCCCCCCCCCACTCTGCCAGTCACCAGTCTTGGGCGCCACCAACCATCTCCTCCACCCCCCCCCCACTCTGCCAGTCACCAGTCTTGGGCGCCACCAACCATCTCCTCCACCCCCCCCCCACTCTGCCAGTCACCAGTCTTGGGCGCCACCAACCATCTCCTCCACCCCCCCCCCCCACTCTGCCAGTCACCAGTCTTGGGCGCCACCAACCATCTCCTCCACCCCCCCACTCTGCCAGTCACCAGTCTTGGGCGCCACCAACCATCTCCTCCACCCCCCCCCCACTCTGCGAGTCACCAGTCTTGGGCGCCACCAACCATCTCCTCCACCCCCCCCCACTCTGCCAGTCACCAGTCTTGGGCGCCACCAACCATCTCCTCCACCCCCCCCCCACTCTGCCAGTCACCAGTCTTGGGCGCCACCAACCATCTCCTCCACCCCCCCCCCACTCTGCCAGTCACCAGTCTTGGGCGCCACCAACCATCTCCTCCACCCCCCCCCCACTCTGCCAGTCACCAGTCTTGGGCGCCACCAACCATCTCCTCCACCCCCCCCCCACTCTGCGAGTCACCAGTCTTGGGCGCCACCAACCATCTCCTCCACCATAATGGCCAACAGTCAGATGTGTTTTATGTAGATTTCCTCTCGTAAATAACCCCACATAACATTACCCCTTCTGACGCGGTGGTGCGTCGACGTGACATCCTGTGTCCCCTTGTGACATCACCCCTCCCCCTTGTGACATCAACCCTCCCCCCCTTGTGACATCACCCCTCCCCCTCTTGTGACATCACCCCTCCCCCTCTTGTGACATCAACCCTCCCCCTCTTGTGACATCAACCCTCCCCCTCTTGTGATATCACCCCTCCCCTCTTGTGACATCACCCCTCCCCCTCTTGTGACATCACCCCTCCCCCTCTTGTGACATCACCCCTCCCCCTCTTGTGACATCACCCCTCCCCCTCTTGTGACATCACCCCTCCCCCTCTTGCGACATCACCCCTCCCCCCTTGTGACATCACCCCTCCCCCTCTTGTGACATCAACCCTCCCCCTCTTGTGACATCAACCCTCCCCCCTTGTGACATCACCCCTCCCCCTCTTGTGACATCAACCCTCCCCCTCTTGTGACATCAACCCTCCCCCTCTTGTGACATCACCCCTCCCCCTCTTGTGACATCACCCCTCCCCCTCTTGTGACATCACCCCTCCCCCTCTTGTGACATCAACCCTCAACCTCTTGTGACATCACCCCTCCCCCTCTTGTGACATCAACCCTTCCCCCTTGTGACATCAATCCTTCCCCCCTTGTGACATCACCCCTCCCCCTCGTGACATCACCCTCCTCATCACCACACCCTCACAAGAGCCTGGACGGGCCGTTACTGGGCCGCACTCCGTAGACTAATAGCACAAAGATCAGTACCATATTCCTGCCATTCTCTCCGCCACTCCCACCACCTCAGCCATCACGCTCCCATCTTTTGGTCCCTATAACTGTCTTGGAAGACCTTTACGAATGGCTGCTGGA
The DNA here is from genome assembly GCF_040958095.1 of Procambarus clarkii. Taxonomy (NCBI): domain Eukaryota; kingdom Metazoa; phylum Arthropoda; class Malacostraca; order Decapoda; family Cambaridae; genus Procambarus; species Procambarus clarkii. Next base: position 10,152,056 of record NC_091227.1, read on the forward strand.
AGCGCTTCCATTCGACATGGGAGCTTGAAGACCCTTCCAAGAACGCTACAAGATTCTCCCGTCAACTCAACTCTGCTACGTAAGCCCACCTCTCTACTCGCTCTCTCAACTTGGAGGCGCTTGACAGTGGTGGGGGTAACTATTTGTCTTGGGTACATTTAAATCTCAGGAGACAAGCAGTTAAAGAGCAGTTGAGGCAAGAGAGTCGTTAGTCCGTAAAGAGCGGGGAGGAGCTGCGCCATTCATCTGGTGTGATTGGTCGGGGGTGTGGGAGCAGGAGCCTGACTTTAATGGTTATGGCAGTGGAAATATTAGAGCGTTCGCCTACGGAAGGGGGGGAGTAGGGGAGGGGATGGGGGGGAGGGGATGGGGGGAGGGGATGGGGGAGAGAGAGAGAGAGA